>NW_027103735.1:15660-74943 GCF_902728285.1 Clytia hemisphaerica | reverse complement strand
TCTACTGAACATGGTTGGCTCGTGAAAAAAATGAGTGAAGGTTTCTAAAACCCTTCGTCTTATATAGGGGTGGTACGTCCATATTAATACGTCATGTCGATGTTGTTAGAATGTTTCCTTACGTATTTGGTCGAGACCAGAGTTCCCTATTGTTTTATGTTTACTGAAAGAGTAAAAAAAATTATTTTTCGAAAGTGTGAACACTTTGTGAATATTTCTTTTATTTGGAAATAATGGGAGTTACGAAAGTGTTCAAAAGTCATTAGCTGAGACCCCGCTTGTGGAGAATTCCGTGACCGAGGTCATGTAATTTTTAATTTTCAGTGACCCAGGGAGAAAAATATTTTTGACCCATGGGACTTTTGTACTGTGCTGCGTTGTGTTCTTAGATTTAGTAGCTCTAGCCTAGAACCAAAATAGTAAAGCACAATCTACAAGGGAATAAATTTCAGGGTTGGTTTGATTTACTAAAATCTGTCTTTTATTTGTCTTTAATATTATCATATATTATTATATTATATATTGCATAATCATCTCGGGGATTTCAAAATAAATCGTGAGAAGCCTAATGTGCTTTGCCAGTTTGAACTTCAGTAGAAGTTTAGTCTCCTGAAAACTTGGAGCTGACCAATATGTCCTTTATATTTTTGTGTCTTGTGTATGACACGAACGGTTTATTTTGGAAGGTTTCTTGGAGTAACGAATCTCTTTCAATGATGTTCCAGTGTTTTGTTAGAACTTTGTTAAGTGATTTGAAGTGTTCTGAGTAGGGTGTTATAAATGGTAGGGTTTTCTTGAGTTTTTTTCTTTTTTTTAAATATGGTAATTTCCTCTCTTAGAGTTTCCACATAGGAGTTGTCTTTGTGTCATTTGTCTGACTTTATTGATTTCAGTATTGATCACATTTAATGGATAACCTCGTTTCTGGAATGTTTTCTTAAGGTCTTTCAAGTGTAGTTTTAGGATTCTCTTATCACTGATAATCATTCTGTATCTGATCGCTTGAGAGTATATTATGCTTTTTTTCGTGTGTATTGGATGGTATGACTGATAGTGTAAAAGGGTTTTTGTGTCTGTTGGTTTAGTAAAGAGTTTACTTTGTAACTGATGGGTCTTTGGGTGTTTGTATATTGTAGTGTCTAGAAAGTTTGTTTCAGTCTTGGAGACAGTATGTGTGAACTTGATTGTATTGTGAATTTGGTTCAGATGTTTAATGAAGCTGTTAAGTTCTTTTTCATTGCCTGTCCATACAATAAAAATGTCGTCTAGAAATCTTAGAAACATTTTGATGAATGTTTTGTATTCAGTGTTTAAGATTTCATTTTCTTCCAGATAGCCAAGAAAAAGATTGGCATATTGCGGTGCCATGATTGTACCCATACTGGTTCCAAATAGTTGTTTGTAAAGATTTTTGTCAAATTGAAAAAAGTTATTTTCAAGGACAAATAGGAATAGCGTATTTAGAATTGTTTTGTTTGGTACAAAATTGGGAAGTTCATTTCTGTATTTCTCAATGTAGTGAAGGCATGCATTTATTCCTTCTTTGTGTATAAAGAGGTAACGTCAATTGATACTAGGAAAGTATCTTTATCAATTTGTGTTTTGTTTGTAAGAATACGCCGTAGAAAGTGTTTGGTGTTCTTAATATATGAATCTAATTTCGGAACCAGATTGGCGATACATAGGCTTAGGAATTTTGAGGTATTTTGTGTAAGAGAGTCTATGGAAGACACAATTGGTCTCCCTGGAATATTTTGTTTGTGAATCTTTGGTAAGATGTAGAAATTACCTATGCGGTGGTTTTCTGGAGGTAACATTTTTTAGTTTTATTTGTGATATGCCCTTTCAATTCTAGAATCTCCATGAAGCTTGTCATTAGGATTTTGGTGTTGGATATTTCCTCTATGTTATTTATCCTTTCATAGGCATTTTTTGCTATCAAGGTGAGCATATACTTTTCCCAGATAGTCTGGTGTGTTTAAAATAACTATCGCGCTACCTTTGTCCGCTTTTTTAATAACAATGTCCTTTCTAGACTTAAGGTTGTGTATGGCATTTTTGTATCGCCTAAGCAACGATACCTCTGGCCATTAAACGCCGCGAAACATCTTGTGGAATGTTTTTCAAAGCTGCCGAAAAACATAATTGCTTTGAATAATGCAGCCTTATGCAACGACCTTGTTGAGGAAGTGCAGTTTGCGCAAGAAGCAAGACTATCCAAACATTGTTCTCTTGCTGATTTAAGAAAATTCACAGAAGAAGACCTGGCCAAAAGTATAAACACTTTTTTGAAAAGGACCTTTGAGTTAAACTCGGGGGTAAAGAAATTGAAGGAATCAGGATTTGGTGATGGCGATGTTAGGGAATATGATACAGATATATGCTCTATATGCAGAGAAAAACTTGGAACGGAAGATGGTTTGCATTTGTAACACGGCAATTTTTGACCAGTAGCCTTAACCTTAACTCTGAAAAAAATAGTATGTGGTTAAAATTTGGCACAGAGGTCCCCAAGGAGGTAATGAGTCACCCAAAAAAATCTACAGTTAGTAGGAATGGTTTTAGGCCCTTTTTGGGACATTTTTCGATGACGTCAGTACAAATCTCTGTAAACAAAATTTTTAAAAAGTTCTCAAAAAGACGATGAAATTGGGTTAATCATAAATTTTCTTTATTTAAACCCCCTAAAATGGCCCAAAACCCAGCATTTCCCTTGATGACGTCATCGACTTTCTAGGATGGTTCACATTTTTAAACTAGGCTAAGAAGATGAGCTTTGAAAAGTGCTTTTTGGAAGTGCTATGGTTTATTGGGCTTAGATTTCTAGATCGCGAGATATTTAAAGATCAAAGATCAATTTTTGCTGCGTCAGCACATCTGGCAGCAAAAGTCAAACTTCAAACCTCAAATATCTCGGGATCTAGACATCAAAACCCTATAAACCATACTATTTCCAAAAAGTACTTTTCAAGGTCTATCTTTCTAGCCAAATAAGAATACGTCAAACTTCCTCCCTTCATTAAAGAAAATGGGGAATTTTGGCTCATTTGGGGCCATCTTGGGGATCTAAATAACGATAACGATTTATAAATAACCTCATTTTCATTATCTACCTTTCATGGAACAGACAAAATTTCTTTTTGAGAATTTTTTAAAAAATTTATTTACATGGATTTGTACTGAAAAGTGACGTCATCGAAAAATGGCCCAAAAAGGGTCCAAAACCATTCCTACCTACTGTAGGTTTTATTTGGGATCAGTGGCAAATTTCATCCACATACCATTTTTTCAGGGGAAAAACATAATTATCCAGGATTATTTTATCACAGCTACCTGACGAAAAATAGATATATCTTCTTTTTATGGCCGGATGGTGGTGGAATCCAATTGGAGGGCAGGCGGGGTGATGGGACCCGGCAGTACCTCCCTGGCTTGTTGGGCGACCCCATGGGCCCTGAATGTCGCCTGACCGAAAGGAGGAGGAAACCACTCGAAAGCCAAATTTTCCCATTTTTTACACTTCTGACACTTTATCAAATATTTCTGAAACATTCGAACTTCGCCAAAATACTGTACTTTGTACAGTAAGCATTAACTAAGATTCTAATTCTCTACACAAATGTATACATACCTTTCACATTCACTTCACACAATTAAACGCTTTATTGTGAAAAAAATTTAAAATTCGTAACCCTAGACTGGTATGGGTTACCCAACATTGATTTTAGCACTACTCCTTTACTATTGTTTTACAATGCGAAAGTATAGTTCTTCATTATTTATTATTTACGTTTTTAAACTGTTTAGAATGTACATTGTATTTTGAAATGTATATAGATTTTATCTTCATGTTTATAGAGTGACACTATTTTTCATAAGAATAGCTTCCAGGGTGAAAATTGCAGCCAAATCGTATGAAAATTCTAAGAAGACCTTCCAGGGTGAGATTTACATATTTTGATTAGAATATAGTCACTTTCTATGTGGTAGCCAAAATATAACCCGGTTTTTCAGGGATTTTTTTACACTTTAAGTTGAAATTTTAAGGTAGAAATACAATTTTAGTTCCAGCAATTATGTAAAAAGCGTGTAGGATATCGATTTTGGCTCCAAGCCGGAGTTTTATTATTTGGAAAGTATTTTCAATTGCCATCATTTACATTTTTAAACTGTATGTCTTATATCATCATGTTTATATTTATAGCATCAACCTCCCATGGAGTTTTGGGGCTACATACAACACCGTACAATTTCCCTAAATAACGAGGGGAGACACACCATTTTTGGAGGGAGTTAAAATCTCATGATTTAGTTAGCTTCATGGTTGAATTCTTGAACTCAATTACTCAATCAATAACTCAATCTCTAACTGCCACTCAATTTGTATTCGATTTACGAATAATTTGAATCACTCAATGGATAGTCATTTTAGTATTTTGAGCTTGAGTTTTATTATATTCGGAGGATTTTATTGATTGTTTTTAACCGAGTATTACATATGGTGAAGATCAGAGATATGGCCTCAAGGAGAGAAAGTGTTGAAAATACTAAATAAAATAAAGATGAAACATAAAAAGGCACAAATATTTTTATAATTATACGTTTTTTTCCATTTTTTTGAATTTTTCTAAATATATAAATCAAACCAATCATACATCCTGTCAAGAAATGAGAATTTTATGCGAAAAAGAACCAATAGACATAAATTTTAAAAAGCCAAGCAGAAAAACACAAACACAAAAAACCACTCAGAACCCCAACCAATGCAATCTGGAGTCCCTGACTTGCGACAGGCGCAGCGGCTTTAAACATGTTTTAAGGACGTCCAACACTCAGCCTCCCCCAGATTCCATAACCCTGAACCGACCCGCAGTCCAAACAAACTAACAAACATAGAAAAATATATAATTGATATATCTTTATGCTGTTGATATTTGGAGCTTTATTTAGTGCTTTCCATTCTGATTTTTATTTTGTTATTTATTTTCTTCAGAAAAAAAATCGAGCGATAAAATGATGATGTCTGCTTTTCGAATCATTACCTTGGACGAACTTTTTTCGAGAATTCGATTTTGCGGCCTGTCACCTTAAGGGAACTAATTTTCGCGAGAACTAATTTTCGCGTTTTTGGGTGTCTACTGCGAAAATTAGTTCCGCGAAAAATGCGCCAATTTAGTACCCTCGCATCACGAAAATTAGTTAACGCGAAAATTAATTCCCTTAAGGTATTTACTTGACAGGGTTTGAAAAAACCTTTTAAAAAGAATTAGCCTCCGTCTCGGAAGAGGACTGGGCCCGAATTTGCGGATGTTTTCACAGTTTCACTTTCGTTTTCGGCTATACGACAGCGTTTTCAAGCAGAAAGCAGAGGAAATCTGTGAAATTATGGCAGGGAATGCTAACCTATTTTTTTCCAGTGTTTCTCAAGATTGGAGCAAGATTATTGTTCTAGAAAGTTCATAAAGGCCTAATAGTTTCAGATTAGTATGATTTTATCAGAAAAAACATTTACACCAAAGCTCCTTATTGATATGTGAAGGCTACCAAAAATAGCAATGTCCTCCATCAGAACAACTTGTCAAGAAGTCTACTTTGTTGAAAATTTGCACAAAATACTTAGAGAAAATGGTACTATGGAAGCCCATTCTATACTCCTAAATGATAGTTGAAAGATCAGCAGTTGAGAGGGTTGATTAAAATAGAACTCAAAGCACACAATAAAGTATACATATATAATTGTCCAGAAAGAACTGGCATGTTGTTTGCTTTGTTTTGGTGTTTAAAAATATGTACTTATCAGTCCTAAAAAATACAAATTCGAATATAATGAGGGCAATGAGTCAGGTTAAATGTTACTATATTTACAAGAAAGGATTACTGAAAAAATACTACTGTATGTACTACTGATGAACTAAACTCAAAAAATAATACTTTACCATAAATTTACATTACGACAATTTAAAAATCTATCTTTAATATTCAAAGTTTTAAAAACAGAGCTAGTCAGATCTTCAATTCAGTAGGCATAGAGCTTTTAAAATGTGAAAACAGACACTGCATTGGTTACTACAAGACATACTATCTACACAGTTTTTTCGATTCATGACTGCATGAAAAAAATAAAGTACTGTATTTATCAAAAAAAGGTTCTCTTTTTTGTGGTAATTAATTCCAACAAACAACAATCAATATAACAATTTTTTGAAAACCATCCCACAGTGTAAACATTATCAACCAACTAAACCCACACCGCCAAAATTGTAAAAATAAGTCAATATAATTCCTATCAGCAATTTCTCGTAAAATGTTTTTTTTCCAACATTCTGATACCAATCATGGCTGGAGGCATCATGTGTAGAGTGACTGTGTGGCATTTCATTGCTTTTAATGATCACGATACCAATCAACCAATCAAAACTGATGCCAAGTCAAATCTGTCGATTAAAAATTTCCATGAAAATTATAATTGAAACTTATCTCGTAAAATGCTTTTTTCAACATTCTGGAGGTGTTCAAAGTTAGAGGTATCATATGTAGAACCAAGCAATACATGAAAAGTCATTTGCTATCCCATTTGCCATGAGATATATGAGTCAACAAATCAAACAAAAACCAACAAATCATGTCTCTTCACTTTCATGTCACATCGTGTTTATATGGGGTATCAGAAAGCCAATCCACAAGAACAGTCATCTTCCTTTATTATGGAGTGTTCCAAAACTATTAGTAGGTCGTTTGGAAGTAAAGAAACCCACACAGTTTGTTTTATTTTGAAGATTTAACTTGAAAACAAACTGCATCTTTCTAGCAGAAACTCATGTTTCAACCTGCTACATAACAGTGGTCAGTCGGGTCTGCTACTAACATGTAATAGTTTTATTATAGCCGAGCTTGAGAATCCGTAGGCAGAACTTGTAACATGTATAATGTGTATAATTATGTCAGTCGACTTGAATCATGATACATTACTCACATTTCACTGGATGCATTTTCGTTGTGAAATTATCCGCAAAATTTTCTGACCGCGTTCTGAGACGGAGGCTAATTAGGGAAAATTTGTAAAAGTCGTCAAAAATAATAATTTCTTTAAGCAGAATTTTTGAAGTTTTTTAAAGACCCAATTTTCGGTCCGGAGCACTAAAAATGAAATTTACCATCACTTAGGAGCAAATTTGGAGTTTCAATTTTTTCCCCTTTTTTTCCAGAGGTTTTGCACTTTAAAAAAAATTACAACTTTTCGGCGATAGTTCCTGAAAATGTTTAGTTCCGGAAATATAGCTGGTTTTACCGGATTTTGGCATTAGTTTACAATGGGTAAAGAAAGGGTTAATGCAACATGAAAAATTTGCCGTTTTTTGATCAGCGAAAGAAAGGACTTATTTCTTTTTTTTTTCTTCGAGTCGGGGAAAAATGACACTTTTGTCTGGGAAACTGCTTGGAACCCTGTTTAAAGATAATATTCGTGCGTATCTTAATACTATTTGCTTACTCAGCCTTTTGAAACAAAAGAAACAACAATTTTCTCTCTTTTGCACACGGCACCCACCCCAATTCTTTCGTTAAATCTGCTGTTTTCTCTGCAGTTTTCTCTGTATATCAGAAAGAATATTATCTTCAACCTCAAAACGTAAAAAATGTTCCATAGCATATTACTTCCTTCAACTCTGAGAGAATTGAAAGTCTTGTTTTTACAAAATGTGACATTTTGGCATTTCAATCAATCAGAAATACAGTAAGTTGATTGAGATATCTTTGTCACATTTTGTAAGACTATAATTCAAACTCGAACCCAGTCCCTTGTTTAAAACAAACCTTTTTTAGATATCGAAGAGAAAAGCCCTTCTGTTACTGAGCTTACGTAACGTACCCGAAAAATCGAAACTTTTCTACCCGAAAAACTTTGAAATTCTTTTACCCGAAAAATCGAAATTTTCTACCCGAAAAACTTTGAAATTCTTTTACCCGAAAAATCGAAACTTTTCTACCCGAAAAACTGAAACTCTATTACCTGAAAAACTGACACTTTACTAAAAATTGAAATTCTTTATCCGAAAAACAAAGTTCATTAGCCGAAAAAAAAACTTGAATGAAAAAGGAATTTCCTAACCCAAAAAATTAAAACTTCTCACCCGAAATAATCAAAATCAAAAATAAATCAATGCTTTACTTCCCGAAAAAGTTAACAATTTATTACCCGAAATATTCATTATTTTGCTATCCGACAAATATATTTTTGCAACAGATGGCACCCCATACATTCCGACTTTTTTTGCTTCTGATTGGTTCGTTTTCAAACATTCGAATCATTGTTTACAAGAAAAGTTGTACGGTTTGCTGTTATTGACATTTTGCAACATTTTAGTGCTGTTTGATTGGTTAGATTTCAAAACACTCATATTTTGTTTAAAAGAACTTTTACTAACATTTGCAACATTTCTTCTCTTGCACATAAATGTAGAGGAATTTTTCATCAGTAAAAAATAAGGGAAACTTTGACACATTTTGGGGTTTTGTACTAGTAATCTCATGGTTATAAGGGAAATTCGGGATAAATTTCCCGAGGTCAATTTTGAAATTTTTTTAAATTCCCCGAGTGCAACGAGGGAAATTTAAAACATTTCAAAATTTGACCGAGGGTAATTTATCCAGAATTTCACGAAAACAAGCATGGGATTCCTGGTTAATCTCATGGTTTGGATTGAAATTCTAACAATTCTGAAAGACGTCAATTTAACACTGGAAATCAATCTGAAAATTTAAAAAGAGGTAAAAAAGTCATAGAAACGTGAATCGAGTTTTAATTGGATAGTATTCCATTTACTTAAGCCTTCAAAGTTAGTAAGAAAGTCGAAAAAGGTGATGAATTTCCAAACGATGAAAATTACAAAATCTAGGAGGGAAATTACAAGTTCGCGGGAAATTACAAATTAACGTAAGCAAAAACGTCAATCGAATTTCAATCAACCATGAGATTATAAGGAGAAAATACTTTTAAGAAAATCAGGCATCAAGATTAGATCCATGATCACGTCCACCTGCCAGCAATATTTTTAATTTTTATATACCTGTAGGCAAAAACAGCCATTGGATATACCACGGTAGAATTATTTGGTCGCTTTTGTTGTTTATCTAATCTTCAAGATTCTTTCCAGTCCTTAATAGTCCATTCTTCACCTATACCACAACCTGGAATAATAAAAAGATAAAATATGTACGACGGCTCTGAAAGCGGTTTTATTCTCTTTTTCAAAATTTCTCCGTTCCTTTTAATGAAAAACACTTTTAACACAAAGAATGATTTTTTTCTCCTTTTAACACAAAAGGTGAATTTTTTTCTCGATCCTGGTCAAAAATAGTGTGACATTTTTTTTATTTATAAAAAGTGTCAAATTTCAAGTTTTGCCAATATCTTTTTTTCTACCGCTTCTTTTGTCTTGATATTTTAGGAGGCTGTAGGGCTTGGGGCTGGGAACCCGTCAATATAACTATTTGTGTTATATGAGCCATATTTGAGGTTGACAGGGCAAAAATGACTCTTTTCAGAAAATGTCATCCTCAAAAATAGGACTTAACAAGAGAAAGCGGAAAATGCTGAAAAAAAGCCGCCGAAAGGTTGCTCCTAGTAAAAAGTGTTAAAGGTACAAGGTTCACTTGTTATATGAACCTGTTTTGAGGTTGACAAATTGACGATATTTCAAAATGAATTTTGCAGTTTCTTGTCCTGTTAACCTCATAAATGCCTTTTTATACTTTCAAAATGGGATTCTATGTTTGCTATGTAATTTCGAAGGGTTACAAATCTGCGTAGCAGGTTAAAGGAGCCAATTTTGAGGTTGACATTGCTCTAAAATCAGAAAACATATCATGTGGGCAAAAGTAATTACAAATCGATGATGATTGGTTTTCATATTGCACAGAAAGATTCTTTAACTAATAATAAGATATAATTAAATGTTAACAAAACATTTTTGAGGTTGACATCCTCAAAATAACCTAAAAATGATCAAGTATTCCTCCAAAACATTGACATATATAATGTAAATGCACTATCAAAATATTATGAAATAACATACTTAGGAACAGAGTGCAAGTACAAAATGAACTTGAAAACTTATGCTAGTAAAAACTATTGAACTTAGGAATTAAACTTTCAGGACTAGTCGCCATAAAACTTTTGAGGTTGACAAGATCAGTAACAAATAGCAGCGTCTGATGTCCTTAAACTGGCAACAAATATTTTCACTACTATCGAAAAAATGCGGAAAATTATCCAAAATAAACAAAATGTTTTAACTATTGGAAAATAAGATAAAGCAGTAGGAACTATTGGTCTGTAATCTAAAACAAATCAAAGACTAAAAAGCAGAACATACTATCTGGAAATACCCAAAAAACACTAAATGAAATATTGCTACAGTACAGATTTAAGTTGTTTTAATCCGATCCATATAGTACAAGATATCTGTCAAGTCTTTGTTTTCCAATCTAAAGCCTTTCTTTGTCTCCTGAAATGGAACAAATGGATAGACAACACTCTCTCGATAAAAGTATGTTATTGTTTTGGAAAGTTTAAACAACTGACAGTTTTTATTTGTAAATTGACGTTCAAGGAAATGTCCCTGGAGATGTTCCATACCAGCAGGAATTGTATTTCCATAGTTGTCAGAAATATTATAATCAGTTACTGCACTTTCAACAACCTTGATGAACCAGACAATGTCATCAGACTTCTCACTAGCAGCAACTGCAACAACTGAACCCTCTGGCATAAAATCTTCCAAATCTTCTCCGTCCCCGTCACCACCATCATCATCATCTTCTTCAGCTCTCTCATCATCAAGATCATCATCTACTATTTCAGGAGCATTTTTTGATCGAAGAATTCGCGGATAGATTTCACTTGCAGATATAGTAAATTCTCGAAAGACAGCACATGATCCAATCTCAAGCTCACATTCCTTGCAAATACAAAGCCTGTCAGCTGCTTTGAAATTACTTTCATTAGGTTTGAACACCATAACTTGAAAATATGAAATGCCATCAATTTTGCTGTGAGTTTTCTTCCGAACCATGGCACGTTCTATATCCAAGACCTTAGGATCAACTTCTTCAATCATGTAAGGAACTGATGTGGAATCATCGAATTTCTCACGCAAAAAATTGATAATATCATTTGTGTCAAGGATAACTCGTCCAGCTGCTATTTCCCCTATAACTACAACCTTCACGATCCCACCGACATGGTCCACTTCCCCCTTGCCGTGTCCCGAAACGCTATAGATTCTGATGACCATAGTGTTTAGTTTTGTTGCTAGCTGCTGCAGGTCATAGACATGTTTATTCGATTTGTATTGGCAACGACAATTATCACTCTCGATGATGATTACTTTGTTTCTTAGATCTATCCCATCGATCATTTTGTCAATGCAAAGTTTGACAAAAACTTGATCATGTTTGCGGTTGTCGGAAAAGTATGGATGGTATGTCTTTTCTCCTTCAGCCCAAACAATTCCAGAATGGACTGTTACCTGCGTATAGGACCAGTGCAGGGATTGTGTTTGGTATTTCACAGGGAGTGTCAGATTTTCACTAAAATCGATGTCAAGGTCAACTGAGTCGAACATACTGTAAAAATCTTTAATTGTTGACCGGTAATTTTTCAGTTGATTTCTATGATGTATAAAATGAATAAGCATTTTATCCATAAACTTTATCAAGTATTCTGCATTGGAAGGTGCCTGGACAGTTTTTAAATGCTCTTTTATCTCCCCACGTTTGTTTTTAATCTCAGCCTTCTGAAAATGCATGAAGGGAATCGTTGTATCAAGATCACAATCCTTGAAGCAGGCTTTGATACCATTCTATTTGTTGAGGATTTCAGCACACACAGATTTTTCATTCGGAGTACAGTCCCAGGATATGTATGTTGTGGTCTCCTTTTTGCAATCAGCATAAAGGTGTTCAAAAAAAGAATCGTAACCATCAAATGGAACTGAAATTTTCAATTTACCAGCCAAATCAGCAATAGCTTTCACACACCACCTACCATGCAAATGGTATTTACAACAGCACATTTGGAGATCCTTGCTTGTGGTGTGTCTTACATAGAAAGGTTTTAAAGCAAAGAAGGTCCCATAGGACACCGTTGGGTTACCTTCCCTGAGGTATTTGAGGTATAGATCTTTGAATGGCTTTTCTGCAATACGATGAATGCACTGGTAAAAGTTTCGATTTCTCTGCTGGATTATGATGACACTGGACGGAAATTCTAGACCATTTTGCACTCTTGGTTTCTCGTTTAATCTTAACTTTGAAGTTTGATTAGAGTTGGTGGATTGAATAGTATTCTCATGCCAAAATTTCCAAACATTTTCTCTGGTTTCTAATGGGAGAAGCTTTCTACCAGCTGATGTAGGTTTCCTTGTGAAACGAAATTGGTCAAGGATATTGAGTTTTCTCAAAGCAAGCTCAAGAACATCGACTTGATCACATTGCTCCAGTTCCATACTTTTGATGAATTCACTTACATCATCAGCCAGACGACTCTTTCTTTTTCGAGTTTTCGGGGTCATAGGGTCAGCAATAGTTGTATTGGAAGTATCTTTCGATGGTGTACCAGCGATGGATTGCTGTAGCAAAAGTTGAAATATGTCAGTGAGTATGGGTATTTAATTTAAAAAAGTAAGAGGTTTTATATTCTAGAGACCTTGGTTCAACGATACAAAAGCTATGCGCCTCTCTTTAATTTTACTAATCAAATAAATGACAGCTAGTATATACTCCTGTAAAATCAAATTGTACCTTTTTTCTAAACCTGACTGGAGTTTCACAAGCTAACTCAACATCCTCAATGTTACTCGATTCCTCATCTGTTACATCCTGTAGAAATTAAAATTTGGTACTTAACTCAAAATACATGACACGAAAATCTAGATACTAGTGCCTTCTTAAATGTCTAAACATTTACCTGTCTTTCAAAATCGACTTGTTTGTTAGTATGCACGATAACACTCGACTCCTTGACTTGTTTATCCTGTAGAAATATGTAAAAATTAGAGTTAAGCTGTAATGTAAAAAAGTACACTACTCTGAGTTTCGTGCTACCTGCATTTGTCAATTGTAACAAAAAATTGATATCAAAATTACTATAGTGCCCTATAATGAGTATAAATATTTACCTGACTTTCAAAATTGACTTGGTTCTCATTAGTTTGCTCAATAACACACGTCTCTTGAACTGATAAAACCTCATCCTAAAAATGAAAATATAAAGCTTTAACATACGGACAATTCTAAAAGATTGCTTACTAACGAGCTAACCAATAAATTACTTCACGATCATACCTCATTAACAGGAATAAATGCCATTGAAACATCTGCCAAAGAGTATTCTTCCTCAAGTTCGAGATTGTTCAAGTTGTTACCGTCTGTATAGTCTGTAATATTTATATTTAAGTTCGAAAATCCTTTCTTCTTGCATATCTTAACGTGTGCAATGAAATGATCAATACGCTGATATTTCTTGTTGCAAAACTGGCAAGAGTGGTCCATTTTCGCATGTGATTTTAGATGACGCTGGAGACCATTTTTCCTGTCGAATTCTTTGAAGCAAATATGACATATCAAACTTGTTTTTCGTACTTTCAATTCACAATTTCTAGTATGTCTATCATGGTTATTACCTGCTACTCTCTTTTCCACAGTTTTCACAAATGAAGATCTTTTTGGAAATCCCACAAGAACTGTTAACATGCCTTGATTTTGCTTGCCTTGTTTTAAAAGTTAATTTGCATTTGCCACATTTATACACTTTATTTTCTTCCTTTTTATTCATTTTACTGTATCTGAAAAAAGTAAAAAGATACCTCTGAAACAATACATGAAATCAAATATTGACAGGTTAAAATATTGCTTTCAAAAAGTGATTTTTCTCTCAATTGTTCTCAATTTTTTCTTTGCACTTACAGAGAACTTTTTTGAAGAACAAATATAAAAATGCGGGCCTCCCGAGTCCAAGAAGGCCTGCCAAGCAAAACGACTGAAATTGAAAAACTACCTTTCTGAGAAGGAATTTTTGCAAATTTGCCAAAATTTCTTTCAGTCAAATTTAGCCTTATAGGTCATTCACATTCAAGATTAAATTCACACCAAGCTTTTATTTTAGGTTACATTTCTTTTAAAAACACCTTTTTTCCTCCGTTTTCAGTTCAAATAATCAACAAAGCTTGGTTGTTCCTCCGCCAAAATCAAATCACGTCAAATTTAGACATTTTACCAAATCGCCAAAAATTAAATCTGCTTAATTACACCAAAATTGGCAAATAGCCAAAAAATTTCTGTAAGGTAGTCTCTCTTGTCGTCAGAGGGTGTCTACACAGAAAGCATTGAAAATCTTCAAATAATGTTGTTGTAACACTTTCTTGTTTACCATTTTCCATTTCCTTTTTTTATGGACTATAGTGTGCCTTTTTAGAAAATTTGAACAAATTAGACGATTGAAGTGAATGTGCGCAAAGAAAGTTGTGATAGAAGGATATTTTCAGCTTGGTTTTTAAAGTCCAAGACAACAATAATTTTAGGACATTCATTACTTTTTGGCCAATTTCATTGTGAATATTCTCAAAAAGTTTATTTTTATAGAAAGAAATTGTGCAAATAATTCCAGCCTCAATCACAAAAAATCAGTCCTGTGTAGATTTTCCATTAATTTTCAGGGCATCAGAAAAACAAAGAAAAATCTACAGAAGAAAATCAGCTTAAAAACACCGGCATTAGGTGTAAAAGGAAACACAAAATAAGTCAATCAAAAAAGAAATAAAATCATCTTATTTAAGAATAAAATGACTATGTAAAATATAGATATTACTTACTTTGATCATGACTTCTTGTTTTTCGTTCTGACTTCTGTTCATCCACTTATTTCACATTTTCTCCTGTTCGACCAAACACAAGGCCTTTTTTCGAATTTCTGCTTCACATCGAAGAGAATTTTCACATTTCATAATGCTCACAATTAAATCCGGGGGTCGATGCATACTTCATTCGTTAAGGATTGAATCAAGCGACGATGTAATTACGGTTTAATCCACATCAATAAAAAGGCTTGCACATTTTAGCAATTCTATTTCTTATATCCACCCTTTGATGTCTCCATACAATAAAATCAAATAATATTGTATCTGGTATACAACCCCCGTCTTGAGACTGTTCAAACGGAGGAGGTCATGTGAACTGTCAGACGGAGGGAGAGACGAAAAATTTATCTAATTACAACGTGAGTGATCCTGAAATTTGATCAAAGCCTACCTAAACAATCTGATTTCAGAAATTGCTAAAGAATTACTTATATATTCTTAAGTTAATATTGATTATAATTCTGGGAAAACTAATTTTTTATCTTTTGTGTGGCGACATGAGAAATACCTCAGGTTTGTGAGATGGCGCACGTGTAACGAGAAAAAACGTGATTATAGGGAGTGGGCGAGTGGGGGACACGAGAAACTTTTTTTCGCGTTGATGAAAATGCATCATGCTCCATCCTATTAACATAGCACTAAAAGAGATACGTAATCAGCATTTTAACAGGATTTTATGGTCCGCGCTATGTTTATGTAGAAGAAAAAAATTAGTCCAACATTGTTAAAGTGATTTTTTTATTTTCTCTCTACTAACATATCGATGTCTCCCACGACTAACGTTAAATTGACGCAATGTGGTGGGAAGGTCAGAGGCTGTAACACTAAGAAAATCAATCAAAATATCGATTTTTGGGGATGATTGAATTCTCATTTTTCCAACAAGTAAGCCAGATATTTATTTTTTTACTTTTTTAACTACTCTCGATTCGCATAGTTTAGTCGTCTATTTTTCATGGTTTTTACACAAAAGAAATTGGTGTCAAGACCGAGCAAATCGGAATGAGAGTTGGGGTGTCTTAAACTTAGTGTCAATTTGACGTTAGTCATGAGAAAAATCGAAATATGTGAGTGGTCCCTAATGATAAAAATATATCCTTTTTGAATACTATATTTCCTTTTACAATGGGTCAAAAAAAACTATTGGTCATTCTGAACTACAGAAAGTGAAATGAAATAATGTTCATAATCTAGTGTGCTCACTCAGCCATTCAAAATCAAGCGAATGCTTCTTAGATAGTAACCAAAGTCGATCATCTTCACTCGCAGTCACAGAAGGCTTCTGAATCGAATTAGTCATGATGACCCCTCTAGGCAAATTTTCGTTGCATTTACCATAGTAGATACCTAAAATGATGCAATTTATAGTCGGATTCAAATTGCCAAAAAAATCCACAAAATCTCTTTGTCGCATGAATTATTTTTTGGATGTTTCAGCCTGGCTTGCAGAATTATCTGGAATTATAGAAATGCTCAAGCTAGTACATTATCTGTTGGAAAATAGCCACTAAAATTTCTCTTTTTAAAAAAGTACTTTTTAACTTATCTCTTATTTAAAGCCCCAAAGAGTATAGGACATTTGAACTTAAATTCATGTCAAAAAATGCCAGAACATCCAGTGTACCTGTTTCTTTGTCACAATAGAGATTGAAAAACAATACTGTAGCCATTGTGAACGCTCTAAATTGAAACAACTCCTCGACTTTGATGAATTTTCTTTCATTGAATGAACAAATGGACCCTTTTTGTACCGCATACGATTCTCCGTATTTTGATGTCCTCTCAACTCGATCAATCTGCTCAACTTCTTGAATAGTTTGGCCCGTTAGCCGTTCGACTTCTCGAACTTCTACAACTGAGAGTTTCAAAAAATTTGGATGCTTTCTCTTCTTCGATACGGGTCGTTCATTAGTTGGTTCGATAGTGCCAGTTGCCAATAAGACCTAATGGTAATAATAAAGCCTTAAAAAATTCGAAAAATTAAGAACAGCCAATTAACTGCTTCTTATTAAAATGCTTGTATGTAGAACATGTAAGTCCACGCACACACACAGACAAGAATTTGTAACGTTGATTGATGAATTGATATTGAGGTTCAAGTTCAAACTAAAAAATAAATGAATGAAAATTCCTAAGTTTCTAATTAACAAAATAAATTGAGCCTTGAATTATAAATGTATTTGACAAGTAGAGCCTAACTTAACTTAACCTAAGGCCTGAACAGTCACTATGCAAAAAGAAACAAGAAAAACCTACCAGCTGGCCAAGAATGTGTGCTGGAAATGTGAGCCAGTGAAAATACAAAGTTGAAATTGAAGAAATTCTGATTATTGTCATTTGTCATTAGTCATATTGATGTTGACTCTCTCATAGTCAACTTGTGACTGAGTAGCGAGTGAGAAAAAGTTGGCCTTTTTATAATAAATTTGATACAAAAAACTAGTTTGACAAGATATAAAAACAATGAATATATAACACTCTTGAGAAATCAAATGATAATTAAATAAAATGCGTGTGAAATAATTAATTACTAGATAATGACTAAATGACAAAATGATAATAACTGACAAAGTGTTTGAAATAATTGATAACATAGATAAATGACTTTAAAACATAGAACAAAACAAACGACGCATGAAACACGAGAATGCACAAGAGTGAAAAGACGCTGAAAAAGAAAGCACTGGGAAAACAAAGGACGCTGGGGACAAAAAGACACTGAAAATTGAACTATAAAATATTTTTGCTTTTTTAAATATACTAAAATTTGATGAATCACATTACACTCCCACCAAAAAAGCAAACAATTACCATAATTTACGAATTCATTTACGAATCAAATCAACATATAAAGCCATTTCACCCAACTCTTTCATCATATCACAATCGTCCACGTGATGAATAACGACCAATGATCGAACAGCTCGCTTTGTTTCTCGAAATACGTTTTCATTTTCGTTACGATATCGAATGATGGCCTTACGTGCCACCCCATCACGACCGAATTCGAGACTCTTGACGATTCCATAGGTGTACGAGTTTGACAGAACTGATTCGTTTTTGGTGAACAAGATGATATCGCCAACGTTGATTTTGTCTGATGTAAACCATTTTTGCTGGTGCATGAGTTTTGGCACATGGACGAGAAGCCAAACTTCAAACCAGGCATTGAAGATGAATTGGTTCTCCTTGATGATATTTGATGGGTTGGTAGATGATAGAATGCCAGTGGGGCAACGATTATTGTTTCGTCCCAATAGTAAACGATTCGGCGTTATCAAGTCGAGACATTCGAAGTCTCCCACAATGTTACCAACAGCCAAGGGCAAGTTGTTAATTTGATTGCCAATAGATGATGATAACGTTTCCCACTGAAGGATTGAAAGACGTTGGTTGTGAGCAGATTTTTCGATTGAACTGTTGATTTCACGAATTTTTCGTTCTACTTTTCCATGCATTGAGTGGCCTTGAACTGGACATAATTCGAACTCAACACGTGCTTGTTTCATCAATTTGGATTTGATATCAATGAAATCAAGTTGCATTTCTTTGCAGGCTTTGATGAGTTGACCTCCTTCGTCACAAAGAAGTCGTTTCGGGTAACCGTGGTCACAGGAGAAGCGATTGAAAGCAAGGATGAATGATGTCGTTCCATAATCGTCCATAACCTTGATTTTGACAGCTGATGTAGAGCAACAGCAGAAGACAGCCAACCATATTTTAACTGTCTTTCGTTTGTGATGTGGTGTGTAGCATTGAAACGGTCCAGATAGGTCGACTTGGGTGTAGAAGAATGCTGGAGCTATGGTGATATTGCATCTGGAGATTGGACCCATAGCCATGTCGATGGTTCGTTTGGCCAAAAACTTGCAACGTTGACACGAACTTTTGATTGATTTGATAAGAATTCGACCTTCAAGGATGTAAACTTTCTTGAGGACATAGCGAAGTGTGGACTCTATCCCAGCATGACTGACTTCTGGATGATTCCAATGTGTGTCGAGGATAATACTATATGCAATTGGTGATCTTCTGTCTATAACTGGTACACAGAAGGATGTCGAAGATAAATCTTTCATTGATTTGGTGAAACGTCCAACTATGGATACTTGATCATCGGCGAGGATTCGACCAGTGTACACCAAGATTCCATTGTCGTTGAGTCTGGTGATATTTTCATATTTTGATTTTGGAAGGAATTGAATTATCTCTTGTGATGCTTTCCTGTAGAAATACGTCTCGGCAGCTTTGATCTCGTCATCGTTAATGAGAATGGTTGAATGTTTCATCATGGTGAGTTGGGAACGAGATTTATCTTTTGTACGTTTGAGTAGAGTGTAAACATACTTGAAGACGATTGCCATGATACGAATAACTGTAGAAAACTTGTGTTGATTTGGGTTCAGAAGGTATTGAGAGAATTTATACCTTTCAGTTGTTTCTTTGAATGATAAGATGTGATAACTTTGAACGATAGTATGTTCCTTGTTGATTTCAACCATCTGTTTGTTGGAGATCGTAACTTCAGATGCTGATTGGATGGGAAATGATGACTGTGATTGCTTCATCCACTGATGTCCATTGATCCAATTAGATGATTGGTCGATATCCTGGAATGTGGCTCCTCTTCTGGTGCCAAGGTCTGCAAGGTTTTGATCTGTTGGAACGTAGTACCAATCTTTCTTGTCCGAGAAACGAAGGATTTCTAAGACGCGACTTCGAACCCACTTTTTCAAAGGTTTGTCGTCATTGCTTATCCAGTACATTGCAATTTGGCTATCGGTCAGCTTGATAGATGAATCATGAAGACTTTTCAATGATCGTTTAACGATTTCGCTTGTGTGAGTGTTTACGAGAGCAGCAAATAATTCTGCCCGAGGTAGAGTGTAATCTTTTGGTACGACTTTCGTTCTGGCGAAAATGAGTTGTGATGAAAATTCCCCATGAGGTCGAGGAAAACGAGCGTAAATTGCAGTGCAGATGAGTGATTGAGATGCATCCCCAAAATCTACGGTATTGACTTTTAATGAAGTTGCATCTGAGGGAATAACAGCACGTTTGAATTTGATATTTGGAATCTCTTGCATCATCTCGAAATGATCTAGCCAGATTGGGCGAAGTTCGTCTGGAATCTTATCATCCCAGTCGAGTTGTCGAGTTGAAAGTTCGTGGAGATCGAGCTTGAGAGTAGCAACAATTGGTGCGATTCGTCCGGTAAGGTCGAAGATTTCTGCGACTTTAGAAGCACAGTGACGTCTTGTCAATCGTTCTGGGATGATATTGATCTCGGGTAAGTTATGGCATGTCTCAAAAAATGAAAATTACCATAATTTTTAGATCGCATTAGTCGACAGAAAATGACCAAACAAATGAATGAACATGAAGGGTACTATGATGTAGTTTCTAACCTGATGTGTAACCTAATTGTTTTTTCGCTAATTTTCGCGAAAAACCGCAAAAACTGATTATTGCGTCATAATCGATGACGTCATCAAAACTGAAAATTGAATTTCTCGAGAATGGTTCATTCAATTGTCCTCAAATTTTCACCAAAGATGCAACCCACTAAAGTCGAACATTTGAAAAAATATATTTTTCAAAATTCTGATTGCGTCAGCAAAAAGTAGAATTTTTCTTTTTTTACTAATTTCTGCTGACGTCATCAAAATTTCGAAAATTTTTTTTTTCAAAAGATCGACTTTGGTGAGATACATCTTTGGTAAAAGTTTGAAGACAATTGGATGAACCATTCTTGAGAAATTGAATTTTTAGTTTTTATGACGTCATCGATTATGACGTAATAATCAGTTTTTGCGGTTTTTCGCGAAAATCAGTGAAAAAACAATTAGGTTACACATCAGGTTAGAAACTACATCATAGTACCCATCATGTTCAGTCATCTGTTTGGTCACTTTCTGTCGGCTAATGCGATCTAAAAATTATGGTAATTTTCAGACATGCCATAACTTACCCGAGATGGTTTCAGTTGATTTCTTCCCTCTACGTTTCTTTGAAAAATTCAATTCGGATATATTGATTGAGAGCTCATCGGTTTTGGGGTGCCATATCATGCCTCCGACGCCAATTGTGACACCATTATCCGTTAGCTGTTCTGGTGGATCAGATCCGGAAAACGTGATTCCTTTTAGCTTGAAATTACCATGACTCAGGACGAATTCAATCTCATCAGCTCTTTGGTGTGCATCTGGAATAGTTGATGCACCTGTTATACAATCATCAACATAGACGTCGTGTTGAAGGATTTCGTCAACTTTGGGATATTGATCTTTGAAGGATGTCGAGATCGAACGAAGGGCGTATTCGGCTTGATTGCCACTTGGACGAATGCCATAGATCAAAGTCTTTATGATCTTTTCTTTTGGAGCTTTGGTCGAGTCAAGTGATTCTTCCCAGAGGTAACGTTGGTAACACCAATGGGATTCGTGGAGTCTAATGGTGTTGTACATTTTTCTAATGTCAGTATGAAAGCCGATGGGATGGATTGTCCAACGGATGAGTATTTCCTGGAGTTTATTGAGACTATTGTGACCTTTAGCCAGTAAATCGTTGATGCTAAAGCCAGTTGATGTTGGGTGCGATCCATCGAAAACGATTCTACAAGGAGTTGTGACAGATGAAGCCTTCCATACGACTCTCCAAGGTATGAAGTTGTGGATCGATGTGTCCTTGAGCATTGATTGTTGATGAGCATTAAGATTTTCAATGTAGTCCACAAAACCAAGATCTTGAAGTTTTGCTTCAGATGAAATGATTTCGACTTTATCTGATGGAGAGTTGTTGAGTTTTCGAAGCTGTTGGTGATATATCTTCAGGGCGATGCTCTTGTTTGGTGCCAACTTGGTGAGAGGGTCTGCAACAAAGGGTAGAGTTGCAGTGACAATTTTCGTATCAGGGTCGATTTTAACAGATGAATCAATGATGTTCTGCTCATATTCTTCTTTGATGCTGATTTCCTCTGGGATGTTTGAATTCTTACAATCGTTGCATTCTCTGCACTTGATGCACCGATAAGATATGGTTGAACCAGTTGATTCTATCTCTTCGAATTGCTTGATGGGATACGATGAGTAAGAAAATAACTTGTTGACATCTGGATTCACTTGAATTCCAGTTCGGTACAATGATAATTGATCACTCAAAAATCCAAGGAAGTTGGTTTGATTGAAGAATGTTTGATGAATTTTCGTGAAAATCTCATGAGGTCCTCCAATAACCCCACGACCACCATCTTGGTTGTTGAAAACTGATTCATAGATCGTCAGTCCTGACGCAAGTTGATATACGACTTTTGGGTGATATCGTAAATAGCTAATACCAACCATGAAGTGGACATCTCCTCCGATACTTGAAGGTACAGATGGAAGTTGAGTTGAACAATGATCGGATGAGTGGTAGCTTTGAGCAATCTCCGTGTAAACATCAGTGAGTGGATACTGTGGAAAGGTAGCGGTTATCGTATCAAGTGATATGCCATTGAATGATGCTAAATTGCCATCGTGCATTGGGATTTTGACGTTGAAGGTTCCAAATGACTGCAATGATGTTTGACCAACTCCGCCGATGGACGTAACTTGGGATGACATTTTTGTAGCTCTTGAACCAAGTGATTGAATGGCTGAACGTTTGACGATAAAGTCACTACACCCTGTGTCATAGAAGATAGTGTATGGGGTGTTGTCAATTGAGATTGTTTGTAGCATGTAGATACCACGCTGGTCAGTTGATTCTTTATCACCAGATGTTGGAGTCGTCTTGAACGATTCATGTGCATGAAATGATAAACTGATGTTTTTGGAAAATTCTGGCAGATTGGAGCTTCGGACACAGCGTTGTTTGTAAGTTGATAACAAATCTTTGTTGACTTGATCCTCCTTGTGGTCGTTGCAAACAAGGACGTGTTTTTTGGTTGGATACTTCTGGTGGATAGGATTTTGGCAGGTGTAATCACGTTGACATCTCCCTTCTTTGTGCTTAGGTGATGAAGCATCAGCACCTGGAAAAAGGCACTGAAAGCAGTATCTTTTGCTTCTTAGTAATGAGAGTCTATCAGCTGGACTTAATTCTACAAACTTCTTGCAGGTGTAGTACTGAAGAATCCTGGTGCCTCCAGGACCAAGAGTGGATACGTGTTCATCAGTTCCGTCTTTTGCACCACAGATAAAGCAAATGGGCTCAGATTGAGGTATGGAAGGAAATGAAGAAAATCCATACCTCTGAGTCCCGTTGTTCTTTGATGAGTCTTGATTTGATCCAGTTCGTTTGGATGAATCTTGGTTGTTTGGACGTTTGTTATCGGTCTTGTTGTCTTGAATGCTTGATTTCACTGTCAGCTTCTGGTGTTGGATTTTCAGCTCATCTTCGAGGAAGGTGCACAGTTTTGACCAAGTCTCCTCAGGTGTAAGAGTGACGTTTGATATCTGTGTTAACCATCTTGATAGCCTGGCATCACCAAGCAGGTTATAGACTTTGTTGATTGCACCACCGTAATACAGATAATTCTCGACGTGATGTTCCCTTGCCAAAGATGTAAGGTCCTTGATGAGGTTGACAATATTGGTCATTGATTCAATGATTGATCCAGTGTCTTTGGAGCGTTGAATGGAACTTGATGACGTCAGTTGGTTGATTTTTCTTTGGAGGATGAGCATGACGTTGCCATAGGCTTGATTCAGTCGATCCCAAATTTCGTCTATGTCATCTTGAGTTTTGACACAACTCAGGGCTGGTTCCTTCAGATAGTTATTCTTGAGTAAATCAGCAAGTAGATGTTTCGGAGTAGTTTTGAGATGTAGTCTTTCAAATTTTGACTTGAAGGTATAAATATCGATACTATCTGAATATCCAGAAAACTTCTCAAGTTTAATGTTCAGGTTCGATTCAGAAAACAACTTTTGCTTATAGACTTGACGGTCATCGATTTCTTTGTTGAGATCTCTGATGTACACAGATTTTAATAAAGTCAAATGATCATACCGTTCCAATAGACGTTGGATTGCTTCTGTAGTAGTTTCATTGTTGGTTTCAGCTGAAGAGATGGATTCAAGACGTTTTGAAGTTTCATTGACTAAGTTGATATGTGATGATAGATTTGATTTCATGTCCATTAACTCCTCGTTGGAACAGTCTTTTGGTTGGCGTGAGAACTGAGTAATAAGCTCCTCGATAGAATTTTTAGAATCCTTTATTGAGAATAGAAGTGATTTTTCCTTACGGTCAACAGCATCACTTTCCTGCTTTGCTTGTACCATTTGAAAATGACGTTTGGATCTGGTAGCATCCTTGATGTAATCCTTCATCACGTTGAGTGTCTCTAGGATGGTTGTTGTCAAGATTGGATCGGGGGTTTCAGTAACGAGAGTTTGTTCATTGGAACGAATGGATTTACGTAACTCGATTAACCTCTCGATGACGTCTTTGTAGTCAGCTCCAGGTTCGACAGGATTTTCGTCAATAGTGTCAGCTACCTCCTGGATAAGGACTTTGATGTTGATTGCAGATTGAGATGGCATCTCGTTGAATGTTGATTTTGTTGAGTAGATTTGAAATTCAGTTGAAGACTCCTTTGATGTGGCAACTTTATCGACTAGCTGCCCAGTAGAGTTGAGTATTTTGTAATCGATCCGACGAAGATTACGTCTTGACATTCACGTAAATTGAGTAACGTGAACAAGTTGATAATAAGTTGAGAGATTTGACTGATTCAGTTGAAAGAATGAATTGAATTGATTGACGATTTGCTGCACGATCAGCGGATGTTGAGATGGGTTCTGTTTGAATGTAAGTCCACGCACACACACAGACAAGAATTTGTAACGTTGATTGATGAATTGATATTGAGGTTCAAGTTCAAACTAAAAAATAAATGAATGAAAATTCCTAAGTTTCTAATTAACAAAATAAATTGAGCCTTGAATTATAAATGTATTTGACAAGTAGAGCCTAACTTAACTTAACCTAAGGCCTGAACAGTCACTATGCAAAAAGAAACAAGAAAAACCTACCAGCTGGCCAAGAATGTGTGCTGGAAATGTGAGCCAGTGAAAATACAAAGTTGAAATTGAAGAAATTCTGATTATTGTCATTTGTCATTAGTCATATTGATGTTGACTCTCTCATAGTCAACTTGTGACTGAGTAGCGAGTGAGAAAAAGTTGGCCTTTTTATAATAAATTTGATACAAAAAACTAGTTTGACAAGATATAAAAACAATGAATATATAACACTCTTGAGAAATCAAATGATAATTAAATAAAATGCGTGTGAAATAATTAATTACTAGATAATGACTAAATGACAAAATGATAATAACTGACAAAGTGTTTGAAATAATTGATAACATAGATAAATGACTTTAAAACATAGAACAAAACAAACGACGCATGAAACACGAGAATGCACAAGAGTGAAAAGACGCTGAAAAAGAAAGCACTGGGAAAACAAAGGACGCTGGGGACAAAAAGACACTGAAAATTGAACTATAAAATATTTTTGCTTTTTTAAATATACTAAAATTTGATGAATCACATTACAGAACATTTGTTTTTTTACACCATAGTCATAATGAAGAGTTAGTCTGGAAGGACGGCCCGTATGTTTTTAACTCTATCAAAATAGACGGCCGTACAGAGGGTGCATAGAATTTTCAAAATGGCAGAAAGTGAAGGTGCTGACATAGGTACTCATGCCACTGATGACTACAATTTCTTCGACGATGAAGAAATGAATGCTATTCTCCTTAACTTTGAGGTACCAGAAACACCACCTGAGACCAACAAAGTAAAATGTCTTCACTGTGACAAGGTTTGTGTCTCTCAACGTGGCTTGAAGAGGCACATGACGAACCAGCATTCTGAGACGTCTCAGACTACTGAACCAGCAGCATCATCAAAACAAAAGCAACAGAAACCACCAGCTCAACAACTTTCTGCACCAAGTGAATTACTACCTGACACTTCTTTCATAAAGATCGTCAGGGGTATATTCCGAAGACTGGCTATAGATAAATGCTATCCAGAAACAACACGAAAACAATTTGAGACTCAGTATGATAATATAACATACATATTCACGAGATCACTATATGATAATGTCCTAAACAATGTTGTTAAAAAGTTCAAAGGGGATACAGAAAGATTTTACCCAAACTTTATAGAACATTTTGAAACCTGTGTCATTTATGACTTTCTGGACGACACAGGTAACACTCTCCTTATGTTTGAGTTGGCAAATGGTGTTTTGTCGTACCTTGCCAACTCAGAAATTGTGGATGACGACATAACTTTTGAAGATAAAAAGATAAATTTCGATCAAAAGGACAGAGAAATTATTTTCAACCTTAGTGGCGTTGTAGTTGGAAATGTTTTCCGAAAAGTATGTTATTCCAAACGTCCACGAATCAAAGGACGCTATGATGAACAATATTTGGAATTTTTGAAAGCTTGTAAATATCTAGCCTGGATATCCAAGCTCAAAATTTTAGAAAAAATAAGTTTTACCTCAGCCAGACTAAGTTCTAAAATTATAGAGCTTGGTTCACCTGACAGATTTTCCTGCATGAATCCCATGGCTGCAAATAAATATATGCTCTTGATGACATGCATAATTTCAAGATGGTACCCCAGCAGTGATAAATCGATTTAGAATGGCAGCCTTGACCATAAAATATAGACAGTGTGGTGGAAAGTCTGTTTAGACAAAAAGTGCAAAGTGAATTTTGGAGAAATTTTTTTCTTCAAAATCCAACCCAAAACAGCAATACAAAATTGGCAAACAGAAAAGAAGAATTGAAGCAAAATAAAGATATACCTTTAGTTCTTTACACGATGCAACCAATTCATTAAGAAGATTAAAACAAGAATATCTAAGCAAGTATGGAAAGAAAGCAACCAGAACATCTAAAAATTCCCATGTTTTGATCTTCCCACTTATCCCTACCATTATTGTTATTTTTATTTGGATGCGTGGTCAAACACCCAAGGGAGATAATTAGATATTCTATTGTTATTTGCTTTGAAGAAGAAAAGTCAGGGAGATTTGCAAAGCAGCGTATGCGCCTTGCTGATCGCCCGCGCGGTCCACCTAAATATTTAGGCGAACACATCAAGTCGGCTCGCATAATTTCTTATACGCGCGCCACCATTCAGATCTCTGATTCGCTTTGACCAACCAATCAGAATATCCGCATAATCATCCTCAGATGAGAATGCAGACGATCTAGGTAAACCAGACCGTAAACATAAGAAATATCAAAATTAAAAAACAGTTTACGGGCTGGATATCCAGGCTAGTAAATATCAACAAGGTCAAGAAACCGATGTATCACATCATCGCCTTGTTAACCTTAACAATAGAGGTGGTTTGTGGAAGGTTAACAGGTCAATCTTCAACGTGTTCATGCTTGCAGAATCATATTTTGTGTCTGCAACAACTGATCGGAAAGTTACAAGAATCAATGTTGAATATATTGTATCGTCGTAAATGGCAAACCCTTTCCTCCTTGCCAATTTTAATTCAATCCGGCATAAAGCTGAAACTCCCGTGAAAAAGGAGATTGCAATGAACTCATTGGATGATCTTTTGACACTTTACGTACGAATTAGATCACATTCATTTGCTAAAGACAAAGTCCAGTCTCACAAAATGGCAAAAAATGTGACAAAATCAAAATCGTTGAGAGGGGAAATCAAAAGAAAATCTTCTTCTTTGGATAATGGACACTAATGTTTTGTTTATTTTTTCACCTGTAGCCTGATTTCTAACACAGCAGACCTATTTTTCTCTACACTTGTGTCTTTTTTGTTGTGATGCATTTGAAACTTTTTGCATTTGAAATTAACATCATCGCGATAAGAGGGGTTTTATGGTCACTTTTGATAAACACTCTGTTTCTGCACAAGTTAAACATGTGTTAACTAAAATTAGCGAGCTGTGTAAGAAGGTCAAACATAGAAAATTTACAACCAACTTTGTCAAGTTTTTTTATATACTATACTCAGCTTACAGTTAAGGTATAACGAGATAACTGGTTTATTTATGAAAACTGTAAGAGACTAAATTTTAATGGTTCACGATTGGAAACAATTTCGGATTTTCTCAAAATGCTTATACAAATTTTTTTTTCAGTCTGAAATTTTATTTTGAATGCATCAAAATCACACATTTAAAAACCAAAAATTTACAAGACTTCAATCGATTATCTTTGTCATGGTAGATTAATGTTCTAGTCCAAAATTTTGATAATAAGAGGATCCAGGTTCGATCCCTGGTCATGACAGTTGCTCTTTGACGCACAACCTCATTATATATTGTAAAAATCCTATCGAATTTAATGACACTATCACCAAACTTCAAGCTCTACAACACTATTAAATAGCATTGGGAACGAGAACAATTTGGTGGTTTTCATTAAAAACTAGGAAAATATAAGTTCTAATATAGTTCTTACTTTCAGTTATCGTCAAAACTAAATACTTTACTCACTCACCAAAATTATTTTAACAAAGTAATTATAGCCTTTTAGTGTATTTTAGCAAAATTAAAATCAAAAACTTTGCGAAACCTATCATACCTTGAAAATACTGTACCGTCATTCTTCTAATTTAATCCTCCGGAAAAAATAATTATTTTGAAGGGGTCGTACTAATAATAAGAGGAAATAAAATACCTTGGAAATTGACGTTGATTGTCGTACTAATAATTAGAGTAAAAGAGATATCAAATCGTATTAAATTAGGGGTTGAAAAATTAAAAACACACACTTTCTTTTTCAAACTCTTATTTTGACCAACTTTTCTCTTTTCTTCAAAAGTTTCCAGTTCCTTGAGAACTTTCTCTCTCATTTGACTGTAAAGTTTTGCATTGACCGTTTTGAAAATGAAATCAGCTGGTATCTCCATACCTCCTTGTGGAAGATCGAACGAGAATCTTCGCTCTCCTGTTACCTTTATCGATAACGTGCCTTCGTATTTAAGAAAAAAGAATACCAGTTGCGAGAGAAATTTAGGCACGTGTCCAATTGTTTGTCCATTATCTAATACAGCAAAAGAAAGTGTCTTTGAAACAAAAAAAATTCGTTTATTTTTACTATTCGTACTATAATTAGAGGAAAATTTGACCTTTATCGTACTAAATTAGAGGAAAATCAGAAATTCGTGATCATGGACTCGTACTAATAATTAGAGTTAGATAAATTATTTCATTTTGCCAAAATAATTAATTCGTACTAATTAGAGGACGGATTAAATTAGAAGAATGACGGTATACCCAGACTTTGAACAAAAAATCCTTACTATTCAAAGATTCTGTTTTCTGTACAAAACCCAAAAATTAGTTTGTATGAAGCAAAATTATATTAGTGCTACTGTTTATTACCAAACAAAATCCAACTATACATTTAAAAAACAAAAATTTACAAGTATACACCAAAAAATATAGAAATTTCAACAATAAATAACAAGAAAAATAAACTGTTTGTCTTAACTTTGATTTCCTTTATAAATGAGAATTTCATAGAGTGATATAAAATAGAATAATTTATCTAGCTTATTATCAAAGAAGTGTTATTTTCTAAATGTACATATATACTGCTTATCTTTTGTTATTTTTTTTATTAAGGTATTGTTTGAATTCCTTAAAAAGTAAGAAAATACTATTTCTTCAAAAGTTCTCAGAAAACTACTCCGTCACTTTCTTTTTTCCCTAAGTGTTTTGAAGACTTTACTTCAAGATAATATTCGCAGAGTTTTGAGAGTTTGAGCCTAAATGAAATAAGGTGCATAAAAAAATGCTAACTTGAAATGCTCCTTTATAAAAATGTAATTCGTTTCAATAAAAGGTGTTTTGTGTTTCGGTTTCTAATGTAATTGAAAAATTTAAATTATTTTGAGCTGATTCGAATAACAACCTTTCAAAGAACTCTTTAATCAAAACACTTTCATTTTCTCCAGACGACATTTCAGATAATATTATACTGCGCATCAAACTAGGGAGATAACCTTTAATTATCTCAAATGAAGATAATTTAAGCGGCTTTTATATTACCTCTTATTTTCTGAGCTCAAGCGATTATCAAGGTCTATTCTTTTTTTAAAAACAAAAATAGGCGCAAAAATCAAAACAAAACTAAAAACTTGGATAATTTAAATTTATTATCATAACAAAAATACTATATCAATGCAACGATATTCATAAACAGTAAAAAGGTAATATTACTCAGTGAGCCTTTGTTTCTTAAACATGGGCTCATTAGACATTTCTACAAAAGAATGATCAACACCACCACTATTTCCTCCTTCAATTGATCGACAAACATTCTGATTTCTTATAATGTTATCATTATAACCAGCATCAAACAAAGATGGATTCTCCTTTCGTGAGCCTAATGATCGTTGCCTCCCAAAATAATTTTCAAGTGGGTCTTGGTTAAAATGCTCCGTAAGAACAAATTTACACTTAACAGTATCCAAAAGATATTCAACACAATCAATAACTGATTTCACAGTGATTTGCAGTCCGTCGTAGGTTTGCCAAGAAATAAACATTTTAGCTTTGGCAGTTTTGTCAAACTTGCCTTCACGATTATTAATAGACTCAAGCCATTTTTTGAAATAACCAAGAAAATGATCCTTCAACCATTTAATACGACCATCGTTTGATTTGTAAATAGGCTTATTGTTTTCCTTCAATTTTTTCTTGGCCTCTTCAGGGTTTCTAATGTTCATGATATCAAAAAATGTATCCATAATCAAACAAAAATCAGATGTGGATTTTGCCTCAGGAACATATTCTTTCAAATGATTACCAACAGTTTGACTCAGAACTTGAGTTGCGAGTTTTACATTCATGACAGAATACGGTGTTAATTTGATATGCTCAGTGGTAAGCTTTGGTAGATAGTGTAATCCACTTTCCTGATCGTTGTAAAAAGCATCGCTAATATGAGACCAAAGAATATTACCATTATTCCACATGTATCTACTATTTCTCCCTACGCCTGAGTTAGATAGACAATTTCGTGCAGTTTTCATTAAGTGGGGTGGATCTGAAATAAAATGGATGTACCTGTTGTCAGTACTAAATCGGTTTTTAGTTTTAAATGTAACATCCTTATCCTCCGATCCTTCAAGTTTGGCATGCATCCTGAAAAACTTTCTGTTAGAAGACGCACCATCACAGGTGACAGCAAGGACTTTCAATTTACAACTCAACTCGAGGATGCCAGTGGCTTTCCAGAAAATTGCAAAAAGTTGACTCGAATTTGCTCCATCTGTGCGGAATGTAGCAAAACTAAATTTGATAGGGTTGATTATTCCTCTCACCATAGCAACAAGGATGTGAGTAGCAATAGTTTCTATGTTCTCAAAAGATGCACTATTCAATACAATATCTCCCAAATCCACATAACCAATCAACTCTCCAGAGTGCTTGTCAAACACAAGGTTTTCTTGAATTTTCATCTCGTCAAGTAAAATGCAAATATATTTCTCATCATCAGTAAAATTAGCAATCTTTCCTTTTAACTCATCAATAATCTCACTATTAAATCCACGTTGTGGTCGAATATAGTTCTTATAATGGCGAAGTCTACGTTCACTTGGAAGGACGAGGATACCTGTTCCTGTTTTGGGGTCATGTCGTAAGTCTTTGTAAGCAGATGCTGACTTTGCATGTAGACTGAGACAGTATTTGATGATAGAAGGGTGGTAACGGACTCCTGATGGTGAACACTTGATATACTGTTGTTGTTTTTCCCAGAAAAATTTCATGAAAGGTGAAATCTCCAGAGAATCTGTACGAGACATAATTGACTTTAAATCGTTATCAAGAGTATCATCTACTGGGAGACTATTTTTGGCTAGTTCCTTTTAAAGCTTTTCAATTTCAGTTTTTAATTCCTTATTTTCAATACGTAGTCCTTGCACTGTAACCTTTAACCTAGAAGATGATGCTGAAGATAAGGGGAGCATTTGGTTTTAACGGCTCCAGTGATTTTGCTTTCTTCCTCTCCTCATAACTTTCATGTTGCTTAGTTTTCAATAAACAGGTTTTACAAATGTCACTTTGACTCAGAATTTGACAGTCTTATGGTCGTAGAAACTCTGTCATCTGGAAGGGACCATCATTTACATCATAAAGTTTCTTGGGCACAGGGTGTCGTAAAACAGCATCAGAAGAGTAGGAGACGCCACGACAAACAAACAAATGTTCTATTGAGCGTGTCAGAGGGCTCAGATATGTAGATTTCATAGAACTATAGCCAATATCAGTGTTTGATTGTGGCACAAGCCAATTAAAAACAAGTATGAAAAAGTCAAGATTTTCTTTCACTCTGATCTCAAATTTTGGAACTGAATGTATGGAATCATGCAACAAGATTGACGTTTCACTAGCTGCCTCATTATTCTTGATTGTCCAATCAGGCAACTTTAATTTCTCAATACGGGTTGTGAAGTTTTCATAAGATGTATAGCAGTCAAGGTTTGCATTGGGTGGTGCAGTTGGGGCTGATGCTGTTGCAAGTTCTCGTTTAGATATGCTACTTGTACTTCTTGGGGAGACTTCAACTTTTGGATGTGACTTGGATGGTAAACGTAGAGGTGGCAATGCACCAGGTTTCCTTGTTGTTTTTGTTTCATGCCTCAGTAGGTCTTCTTCTCTGTAATGAAGTTCACAAGTATGAAGTGTTCGATTCTTAATTTGCTTTCCAAGCTTTTCATCAATGACTCTGTCTTTAGTAATAATGTTCACAATTTTGTCTCTCCATATTGTAGAGAATTCATCATCTCCAGTAGGAACACGAAAGTTTGAAAGTTCTTTATGATTTCTGTTAGTAGCAATTTGCACCAGGCATAATATTTTCTCTTCATTTTGAAGAGGTTACAACCTCTCAACACTGCTCACCACATTCACATTTTATTTTTTTGAAATCGAAAGTGGCTGATGCACTCAGAAATGGCCTGGGAACGATAAACAAACGCGGATCGAGTTTCTATCGTGAAAACAATAGAAAACGGCCCGATACGGGCCGTCCTTCCAGACTAACTCTTTATTATGACTATGTTTACACGAAAAGAAAAGGTAAAATAAGAATAAAAAATCGATTATTTTTGATTATTTAGCTATTTACCTTTTTTGATATCGCATTTTGTGGATCGTTTGCCTCTGGAAACTTGTTGGTCAGTGTACAGTAAACTACCCAGTCCATGAGCTGAAATTTAACATATGAACATTACAGAAATACATAGAGCTAAAAGATCCACACGCCTTTTTGAAGAACCATTAAATTTTGGCTCAGGCTGGGCTGTTCTTAATTTTTGAATTTTTCAGCCTTGATCGTTCTAACTACTTAATTCGCTTAGTCTCTCTACTTAAAGGTTTTAAGAGTGATATCGTTTGCTTACTCATCAATTTTAATTTACAAGCTTTTTCACAGTGAATTGACACGGATGTGGAGCAAGATTATCATAAAGAGGAAAAGAAAAACATTTTTTGCTTATATCAGCATAATATAACAATAGGCAGACAGTGTCTGATATGAAACGGGAACAATTATGTAAAAGTTAAACCTGTAAGAACTCAACTCATAACAATGTTTAAAATATGTTAAACTCTTTGAAATCTGAGGCTCAGATTGTTCTTAAATTTTGGCCAAATTTCAGCCTTGTGTTCTTATGAAATTGTTCTGATAAAAAGAAAGCATTTATTAACCTCTGTCCTCTTGCCCTTCGAATACTACATTTCAAAATTTTCCAGGTGTGGAAGTTGAGAATCCTCACTTATGGAATTGTAGCTAGCTTACTCTAACCCGTTAGAGCTTTTTCGATCAAAGATTCGAGTTAATTCTTTACATTGTAAACTATTTTGAAATATATACCTGGTAGGTATCCATAACGGTACTCTCCATGCGGGCTTTGCTGTTACACCTTCTTGTGATCCAAGAATTCATGCGTTCTTGGGAATACATCCATGATGCGTATAATGTCCCAAACTTTCTCATGTTAGATACAAAATGGTGGCAGATGTGCGTGGTGATGTTCATGAATGTCGTCGGGAAATGTCGCTCCAGTAGCGCAAGTGATTGGTGAAGGTGTTGTTCAAGCGCATCCAAACCTTGTTCCCTCTCGAACTCCTGTACAAACAAGTTGGCAAGGACGGCAAAAAGTAATTGAAAGTGTGTTGTTGTTGCACAGGAAGACGTCCATGAATAGCATAAACCCAGATATTGTTGACTGTGTACTGTAAAGAAGAAGGAACAAGAAAAAGATAAGTGTTTTTTTTTACTTTTACATTCTGTGGCATAGATATAGATAGAAAAACTGATATCTATTCTTTGGGTTTTATATATCAAATTTACCCAAATTTTCCGAAAATCTTCGCTTTTCCTAAATTTTCCAAAGGCTGTAGACCCTCTTGATAACTGATCGGGACATGCCACTGGAGATTTTTCAAAGAAAAGTTGTACGATTTCTTAAAATATTGATTAAACGAAAAAAATACCTCCTGCCACCCATGGTGATCTTTAAGTACTTTGTTGGTTTGTGTAAATACATCACCCTTGAAACCACTGAATTCTTTCTGGAAGTGAACGTTTTTAATCCTTTCATTTGATGCAGCCTTCTCTTCTTCTTTCATAACAAAAGTCAGGTTCCCTAACAGTTCGCTTGACCTTCTTGATGTTTCGGCATTGTATACCTTTGAAAAGGTGTTGGCTTTTACTTTTTGCTGTGTCTGCCAGTGGCTGATATTACCAACGACTCGGCGTACAGTATGCATTGCGTCTGGGCTGTAATCATCATTAAAGCCATGATAGGGCAACCTGAGATCAGATTGTGGTTGTTTTCTGCCCACCACGCTGAAGCTCTAAAGGGATGGGTGAAAACATACAATCTGACGAATATGTAATCTCGAAATCGACCGCGTTCGTCTAAAAGGACTGGGGATGACAACAAAGTTGCGTGATTGTGTTTATAAATAGGGCGCCGTATCAGTTTTTGACTTTCTGGCGCACAACAAGATTCTTGTTGTAAACTTTTCCGCGGGAGGACTATTTTCCTCAGATGTATAATTTTCAAGTGCCTTCAGAGGTTTACCGTGCACGTAAGAGAATTATGAACAGCTGTTATCAGGTTATGATAGGGTAACTCCATGAATGGATATTCGCCTACATGATAGAATGTAACATTTTATTTTCAATTTCGTTTGAGCACAAAACTTTGATTTCCTGAACACCTGTAAATGTAAGGGGAAAGATTTTTCAAAATTTAGGGTCAGCAAAGAACATAAAAATAATGTTTTCAATTTTAAATGGATTTAAATTTAATCTTTTTCATTCCATTTAATGATGCTCAAAGTATACTCAAAAGTACTTGGATCTGGATTATATTTTAAAGAACTCTTTCCTGTTTCTAAAACCATGTAACAGCACTGGAAATTCTATATCATTATTTTTTTGATTCTAGTAAAAACAGGATCGCTTGGGCCCTTAGAGCAACAAATTTAATTTCTTTCGCCTAATCGATTTCTAGTTTAGCTGTATTTATATTCTTTATAGTAAATTTAAAAACTTTTAACATACTAATCTCTAAGTATGATAAGATTACCTTTACTTTGAGATTCTTACCTTTCACTCCCTTTTCCTTTAAAAATTTTGCCTTTTGGGTCTTGTTAGGCTTTCCATCGTACTCACGGCGAAGTTCGATTTGTTCGTCTTTTGTCAGAGCCTCGGGAGCCTTAGAGTGCTCTTCTTTACCATCAGGAAAATATGTGGACTTTCTAAGGTCGGAGTCTTCAGGGAGGAATTTTCGATTACCCAAATATACCGTTTTGCTTAGACGTTTGCAATGCTCACCAACGCTTATGCACCAGGGACATGCCCTCAAACCACCTACCCAAATAAAAAAATTATGAATTTGAATAAGGGTTTTGTCATAGAGTCTTGAAGTTAAAGTCTGCGCCGGTTCACAAGCCAATCAAAACTAAATTACATGTAAAAAGTTGAAGATGGCACCCCAGGCGAAGATTTTGCCATTTATTTTGCCATTCACCTGCCTCACACCAAATATTTAAAATTATGTTTTGTCAAAGATTGAAATGATAGTAAATTACATTTGAAAACGGCTTGCTGCAACGAAGTCCACCATTACCTCCAAGTATGGCTCCAGATGTTTAGGTTCCTTAGTTCCCGTTTCCTGGAATAATGCCAAGCAACTGAATTCCTGCAAAGTTTTTTCGAAAGGCGGGTGGGAAATTCAAAACTTGTATCATCAGCGGCCACATTGGATACTCTTTATTCAAGGATTTTAGTGGATTGACTCCATCGGTGCAAAATGATAATGCAATACCTGATATTGCAAAAGTAAAGCAACTTATAAATGCTTATATTCGAGAAAATAGGGAGATTGGTTATTTATAGATTTTTTTTTGCTCTAAAATAATCATTTTCAGGAATAAAGGAATTACATGATCAGTTTGTTTTTTGAAATGTATTAATCGAAATGCTTTCTTCTGAAGGCAACTGAGTTTTTCAAGATTATTACAAGACAATTTTCCTACTGGGAGGTGGTAGATTATATGGGAGTGGAACATTGAGTAGTAAAGGGAGAGCATAGTTTTGTAGTCAAGATAGTGTCTAAGTTTTGCAAAGATACCAACTGATCTTGAGAGCTTTTTGCATACTTCATTGGTGTTAGTATTCCAGTTGAGATTTTCATCTAAGATTATTCCCAAGTATTTTGTGTTGTTTGTTATTTCAAGTTTTTGTCCACTGAGTCTGAAATTTAATTTCTTATAGCAGGTTTTTCTTTTTGCTTTAAAAACTACTACATCAATTTTTTTTAGCATTTAAGCTGATCTTATTTGCTCTGAGCCATTCCGACATCAGTTTTAGGTCATGGTTAAGTTTAGAATTCAATTGTTTTAAAGATTTATTTGAGTAGATGATACAGGTGTCATCTACAAAATGAAAGGTTTTGGAATGTTTAATTGCCAAGTGTAAATCATTTATATAAAGTAGAAAGAGTAGGGGTCCTAGAACTGGTCCTTGGTACTCCGTGTTTGATTTCTGCTACTTTTGAAACTGAGTTGCGGATTTGGACAAATTCGGTTCTACTTGTGATAAGACTCAAATAATTTGTTTGCTGTACCTCAGATACCATAGAAGTTAAGTTTTTGGATCAAGATATTATGTTCAACAGTGTCAAAAGCTTTTTGAAGGTCCACAAAGATTCCAGTAGCAAACTCTCCTTTATCCAGCGCATTCCTAATTGACTCTGTTAAAGCCATACATGCATGTGTAGTGTTGTGTTGTTTTCGAAAGCCAAATTGATTCTCAAATATTCTCAAATGTTATAAAGTCTATCATGGAGAATTTTTTCAAAGATTTTGCTAATGTTTGAAAGTAGGGATATTGGACGATAATTTATAAGATCTATGAGAGAATCTTTTTTATGAACAGGTGTGATTTTTGCTGATTTTAAGCAATCAGGGAAATGGCCTTGGGTGAGACTTTCATTAAAGAGTTTTGATAGAGTAATGCTTATGTCTGGCGCAAGGATTTTGAGGAATGCAGCTGGAATGCTTTCTGGACTTTTTGTTGTTAAGTTTGGTGATTATATTAAGAACTTCTAGAGGGCTAGTAGGATTGAGAAAGATTGAGTGTGCATTTGGTCTCTGTAGGAAATGAGCAAAATGTTTATCAGTTGGTACAATTTTCGATTTTGTTTTCTCTGCTATAGAACTGTAATATTCATTGAAACTGGTTGCAATATTATCATCAGTTTTGATTGATTTACCTTTGTGAATAAAGACTTGTGGGAGGTCATTTGATTTTGATTTGCCCCCTGTTATTTCTCGAATTCCTTTCCATATCAGTCTTAAGTTTCTACCATAGGACGAAAAGAGATTTTTGTAGTAGAGTGTTTTACTAGCTCTAAGTAATTTGGTTAAATTGTTTTTGAATTTCTTGAACCTTGCAAACCTTTGTTTTTTCATGTCTTTATCTTTGGTGTTCATGCAAATTTTGTACATTTTGTCTTTGTTGTTAATTGAGATTGAGAGTCCCTTTGTTACCCATGGGCTTTGTTTGATGCGTTTGCGACTGTTTTTAATGGTTTTGGTTGGAGTATTTTTGTCAATCACATTAGTTTTTTGAATCAACACTTTCATTTTCTGATCAAGACTTTTGTCCCTAAAATTTTCATCCCAGTCAATATTAAAGAAATCTAGGATGAGGTTTTCACTATCATAGTTTTTGTAATCTTTGAAAGTGGTTTTTCTTGGTGGTTTGATTTTTTTGTGTGTCTTTATTTCATTTGTTAGTAAGATTTGAGGTAAATGGTCTGAGATAGCGCTGACAATATTCCCTAAAATAAAATCATCCCCCATATAATTTGAAAATATATTATCAATGAGCGTCTTGCTGTGGGGTGTTATTCTGGTAGGGCTGATGATAAAAGGTTTGAGGCAAGCCGATAAACTTTGTTCGAGAAAGTCATGAGTCTCCTGATGTGAGTCAGATTTTAACAAGTCAATATTAAAGTCACCCATTAAGTAAGTTTTTTTTATTTTCATTAGAAATTTTTTCAAGTGTTTTAGTATAGAAAGTTTTAAAATCTGACATAGTCATGTTTGGGTGTTTCTAGATGCAGCCTACGATTGTGTTGGATTCTGCATTGTCAAGTACTTCAACAAATTTTGATTCTGTTTTTCCAGTAATTTTTATGTCAAGATCCAGGCGAGGTTGAAAACTTATGCCCTTTTTAACGTAGATTCTAACACCTCCCTTGGAGGCTTCAGTGAAACAGTCTGCAGGTTTATAGCCGGCCAGGCTAAGTGGATTGTCTCCATTTTTTAGTCCAGTTTCAGTAATTCCAATAAAATGAAAATCTATATCACATTGTAGAAGTAATTGTTTTAGTTCTGTGAAATGTAGGTTCAATGATGCAATATTTAAATGCAGAAAAGAACTTTTGAAATTTTTATTTGTTAAGGTAGTTTTGAGATCTGGAGTTGTATAATATTTACAAGTGTGTAATAGTGGATTTTCATTTTCCTCTGAGGTATTTGCATAGAGAGACTCCATTGTTTCTAAGAATTTTCTACGTTCCTCATCAAGATCCTTATCAAAATTAAGAGAAGTAGCAGCCTTACCTTTGTTTAGATGGGATATAGAATCAGAAGAAATTGAATTGTAAGGGACATTGGATTGTATATACTTACGACAGCTCCAGTTGTAGTCATTGTCATTGATATGGTTGTACTCATCGTCAGTCGTGTTGTTGCATCGTGCATGTACCCAGGTGTTGCACGCATCACACTAAATTGCTCTGTGATTCTTTGCGACTGGATTTTGACATTGGTTGCAAGGATATTTTATATTTCTAGCTGGCATGGAGAGAGAGAGAGAGAGAAAAAAAGAAAAAAAGATAAAGAGAGAAAGATTGAATTAGGTTTTGGTTAGTTGTCTACAAAAAAAAGACTTTGGCTCAGTGGGCATTGGAGTGAGGTTGGTGGTGTAACGGACCTATAACTAGTATGTATAAATATCTAATGGACAAATAAAGTAAATATCTCTGTCTAATATATACACTGAAAAAAGGCAAAAAGAAAAAAAAAGGGCTAGGATCATACAAATTTATGTATGACTGAACTAAGTTTTACTGTCTCTTATTTTGGAGCTTGATAGAGTCAATAACTTTTTTTTTCAAAGTGTGATTCTAGATCATGGATGTGCCCAATCACAATCTTGTTATCATTACTGTCTATGATCCTAATAGTGCCGTTGATGGTGTAAAAACTTTTCACAAGTTTCTTTTTGAACAGTGCATTACACTTTCCGAAGAGACCCCTGTAGTAGGGGCAAAGGGATTCGTTGATATAAATTTTATGGCCAACCTTCTTCTCACGGAGAGAGTTCTTTTGACCATCAGTTAAGTCTTTCAGTTTTTTCCTACTTCTCAAAGCGTTCAAGACGGTTCTGCGGTTTACAGATTTCATAATTACAACGTTATTCTTTTAGTTTGTGTATAGCATGGAAGTCAGACTTCTTGTATACTTTACCACCATCAGCGGTGGCATTCAGGACAGCAATAGCAGCATCTTCCACATTTTCATTTTCGACTGCTTCAAACCCATGTAACTCGATACACTCTCTGCGACTGTATTGTTCCTGTGAATACAATCTCCTTTCAACTTCCACAAGTCTGGCATCAATCAATCTCTCAATCCTTGGTTTTCGTTCTTTTGGAGCTCTAACTCTATGTGGAGTGAAGCATTTTCTCTGTTTTTGTCGTCGTTTTCCTTATTCAGTTCATTCGCCAGTTTGATGAGATCGTCTTTGTTCAAACTTTTGTTTATTGGTTTTCGTTTGGGCGCTACACCTGGAGACATTTGTGATGAGTCTGTTTCTTGAGAATTGTAGAGTTGTGACATGTTGAAAGTGTATTGAATGTGTTGGTGTGGAAGAAAATATGCGTAGGAATATATTGACAGAGGTTAAGAAGTTCAATTTGTTGTGATTTATCAGATATTGGTAGATATAAATATATAGTTATAATATTTTTAGGCCAGCTAAATTAACGTTCTCACAGCTCGGCTACCATTTTGCGAAAAAAGCTACATAGAAAAAGGAGAAAAATGCGTTTCCACAAACTGAAGCGTGTGATAAATCGAAGAGTATTATCTTTATGATAAATTTATACTGTAGATACTTAAAATCCGATCATAACAAACAATAAAACAAATTTATGCCCGACAGACCATCCTCCAAAACGAAGGGTCGGGTAACTGCATACCATTTTTTAAATGGCGACGTTACACAACACAAAAAGTTGATTCGTGAAAATTAATCTACTTGAGAAAACTTTCGGTGTTCGTAAACTGTCCAAATTACATCATAGAAAAAGACGACAGGAATAGAAGAGTAAAATCAAAGTTTTTCGTTTGCTAATAACAAATTGTTTGTGATGGGCTCTTCCAGAAAAAATGTTTACATGGGGGGTGGAGAATATATTGTCCGGGGGGTAGCAAAAAATCATCAAAATTTGCCTTGTCCGGGGGGTCAGCATATGCTTGTCCGGGGGTAAATCACTAAAAATTGTTATATCCTCCATCCCCCATGTAGAATTATTTTCTGGAAGAGCCCATTGCAATCGCTACTATAAAAACCTACCCAAGTACCATACGAAAACTAAAAGGAACTGATGTACAAGTTAAAAAAGAAATTGTTATTGTCTCGCCAAACCAATCAACTTTGTCCTTCTAACTCAAACGTTCGATTAAGAAATTCTTCATAGTGTGATTCAAGTTCTGCTTTTTCAAACAGATTTCCAAATTACCATGGTTGAAGTGAGGGTTGCTCAACCTCAAATAATGCAATGAAATATGATAATGTTTCTTTTCAAATTTTTTGTTCCACTGCTGTCGTTGCTTATGATAGAAATGGTCATGTTCCTCGTGACGTATACATATTGCATAGTCAAAGCCATTGGGTACAGCAGTTGGGGGTCCATCAACGAGGTCACCTTTGCAGCCAGCGCAGACTCTAATGTTCCCTTGAATGTCGAGAAGCTGCAATGGCGTACTTGTTGTGGGCACATACTTCGGTTTACTGTTAACTGAACCACGACCCATTTTCATCTTTCAGCTTCCTGGTGTAGATTCTATCACTGAATAGTTCCCACAAGCTATCTAAAAAATAATGCTTGATTGATTTAGGTAACAATTTAGAGACTGTACTGAAGGGGCTCAGGTTACTTCTCGTAGGCTAGAGTAATTGAAAATCTTGGTCAAACCATTCTCACCTCTTCATCCGCTTCTGTCTCTCTCAAGACTTTATCAAGAGTCACCCGTTTTTGAGGCACAGTTTCAGCAGTCGTTGATTTCCTCTTCCTTGAGCGAACCGACTGATTTGGCTTTTTTCCTGCGTTTTTATTTGCACCAAAGGTAGCAGCGGGTGTTAATTTCGTTGGTTTTTTCAATGACAACTTGATGAACTGTTGCAGGCATTTGTTGTCATGAGAAAAAAGAAGCGAATGGGAACAGACGCTGTAAGTCTTGAACATCAAACATGTACAGGTGAAATTTCCATTTGCAGTGGCATTGACAAAGTACATCAGTTCCATTTTCACTCCCAAAAATCCTCTACTTGGGTCCTGTAAAACCATCTCTCATTTTACCTGATATGCATACAACAACAAAATTTTGATGCTAATTAATCCAGACAGAGATTGTTGAGCGAACAGTCTAATAATCAAACTTAATTGAGCGACAGAAATTCGATAAAATTGATTACTCGAGCCTTCATGAAAATCGAAAAAACTGTGAGAATTTGATTAGACAAAACAAGTCCGATTAAAAGGCTGTTCATATTGAGGCAGGCTGGTCAGGCTAGGTAAGGTGGGATAGATTTTCGAACGTCGGGTGATCTATTTTTAGCCGTTTGATTTGTCTAAAACTGTGACGTAATGTTTCAAAATCTATCCAACCTCACCCAGTCGGGCGACCTTTATAAAGGGGTGAGCACAATCAAACAAAGAAATCAATACCTTTGATCCGGTTGGCTTTTTGTTCAATATTTTGAATAATGGTTCCAGACATGTGTTCCTCCAAAAGACTTAAATCAAATAACTCTGGCTCTTGATCAACAACTTCTGTTGCACTTGCTATAATTGGCACAGAGATCTCCTTGATATAGTCTGGAGATCTATGCTCTCTATTCATCAAACTTACAACACATAAGTAAAGTTCCCATAAAAAGCTACTCATTGAGAGTATGGTATTTATCAAGTAAAGTTGAGCCAACAATTAATATTATTTTATTTTTGACTATATATTTCGGACATAATGTCCATCTTCAGGTCTAAAAGAAATAATATATAAAAACATTAAAAACAGTTAAAATCCATATCTACACTCAAAACATTTCATACACACTCATATCAAAACACATACAAGCTCCTCTCTACAAAATTACGTTTGAAAAATAAACTATCAGAGTTAAACTATCAGAATTCCGTAGTGCATTCACTAGGGAATAAGATAATTAAACTTTGATTGTCAAGGCCCTACTTTTGTATTCATCTTTTTTATTTAAAGTTGGTTTCAATTCATTAATGAACAAAGCTTCCAATGTCATTAGATAGTCTTCAGATTTGTTATTTTGAGCTAGTATTGTGACGCCATCCATTGTTATTGTTGTATTGCATACTTGTAGGTGTCGGCCGACTGGACTGCTTGATTGTTGATGTTCTTTAATGCGCTGCAGAGTGTGTCGGTTTGTTTGCCCGACATAGCATGCTTTACAACATGGACATAGAATTTGGTAAACTACACTGCTTTTGTAACATTTTTCGATGGCAAGATGGTTTTGATTTTACGGAGTCTAAGCACTACTTTTACAGGTGCACCTGCATTTCTCAATGAGCGATAAAAGACGTCGGACTCTCTTCCCCGATATTCAATGAAGATTTTGGTATCTTCGATTATGTTATTCTCAACCTCTTCTTCGGCATTAGCGTTTTCTTGTGGTGGATTACGTAACTTTTCAAGCGTTTTTCGAATAATTGGCTCATAGAACTTTGATGGGTATTGATTATTTTTCAAGATTCTACAAGCTTTTACAAGACTTCAAGGAGTTCTAGTGTACTACAAGATCGAAAAATTCTGTGTATCATACTCGTAACCGCTGATCGTTTATACCTAAGGGGTGACAAAGCATGGTAATTCATCATAAGGCCAGTGTCAGTGGGCTTAGTGTACCAAGTTGAAGATATCGTCGATATGGTTTTTATGACCCAGTTTGATTTTTTTTACATTTGGTTTGAATTTCGTGCCAAAAAAGCCGTTGATAAGGTTAGCCAATCAGATTCGCGCACTTCCAATCAAAACAACAATATCAACAATTGTTTAACGGCCAATAGAATTCTGCCGACAGATTTGGCATCTACAAAAATACCTGGCTACTCTGTTATTTCTATCAAGATTTCTACATTATTATTCGTTTTAACTAAATGCTATACTTCGAAACCACACGAACAGAGTAGACGGGTCTCCCAGCTATCCTTGAGTGGGATAGAACAGGGAATTCTTGCCAATACACGATTCTTTTCGTCACTTGTAAAAACGAAAATCTTCTAAATCCTCTTATTTCTATCTAAAATCTGTCAAAGATTGAAACAATTTGGAAGATTATCAAAAATTTATATATTTTAAGATTATGAGATTTTAAGAAATTTTATAGTTGAAATTTACGGTATGTTCTCACTATAAAGTCATAAAATCCGACCTGGTGGTAATAATCACAAAAATTTGCAAAAACCTTTTTTAGAAAGTTTCAGAGCATTTCACCAGCCTGGTGGATTTCACCAGCCTGGTGGATTTCACCCCCTGATGCAAATAGGGTTAAATGCCAAAGATTGAGAAAAGAAATCATGCAATGTTACCTGATTTTTTATCATAACCAGACACAACATGTTCTCGGTATCCGGGATTCACCATCATTGTATCGGAAAGTTTGTTCAGCAGCGGCTTCTTCATTTCACTGTACTGGTGCTGGATGAAATCATGAATAGCCACCATAAAACCTGGAAGATCATCCTTGTGATTGTCTGTCCAGACTTTAATCGCCTTGTTGATTGATTCTCTAGAATTTGTTGAAAATTGATTGTGCTGGTAGACATTTGCCTGAACTAACAGCAATTGCCTGCAGTAGTTGTATACAATCTCTTTCTTGTTTTTTTCGAAATGTGACCGACCGCCAAAGAAATTGCCAAGGAATGACCACAATGGCACAATCAGAGGGAAGGGGAAAGAATTGAATTAGACGAACTAGCGTGAGGGTGCCGATATATGGTACACGGAAGAATGAACAGAGGCATGTTATGGACTGTTGAGTCATAGGACATAATATATAACTTCAAATGACGTAATATGTGATAAGTACTAGAAAGTTGAGAATAAAAACAAACAAAATAATATACGACTATGACAATCATGACTATAGGTACGTATGGAATGTCTAGTCTGAAGTCTTTGTATGAGAAGGACAGCTAGGAAACAAGTAGTGGGCATGATGCCAGTACTAAGGACAGGCCGAGAGGTGTGGGCAAGTGAGGGAGGACGAGGCTGACTGATGAGTGTGGAGCAAAGTAGAAACCTAAGTATCTGCGAGGTAGACCCATATGAACACGCAAGGCGATAGACAATAGACTATGTATATGAAATAAATAATGCTAAGATATTAACAAATCAAATGCTATTATACGCTATGAATATGCTATATTCCAGACTCTAGTGACTGAACCTACTATGTACCACTCGAATTGTGAAGACGAATGATAGAACTAGACAAGTGAGGAAAGGGCTGTGAATGTGCAATAGGAGTATCAGAGAGGTGCTAGGATTATGAATATCATGTACTATAGTAAATGATAGATATCAAATCATTGTTTAAAATCTATTGAGTCTAAAGTCTGTCCAGATATAATTGGCAGTGGAAACAAGAATGCCTGTATTTTTTGATAGTCAAATATAATTATGGAAATTTGTTTTGCTTGTTTCAGAGAATCAAAAGCGCTATATTTGAATGTATTTTTGTTTGAAAAATTCGTGATTTTTAGCGGTTAGATTTGCGATTGTAAAAATTGAGCTTTTTTTCTACTTATGCTATAACGTTCATTTTTACACCAGTGGTAGTTCAACCTTAGGTTAAGAAGTTTGTTAAATTTCAAGGCAAACAGAAAAGTCCTTCGGAAGATATGGGACCCGAAACCCCTTGGTAGCACTTTTCTGTAAAATATCAAATCTCCAACTTATTACTAAAAACGGGGGTTGATTTCACTTCGTTTCGAAATAATCAATGATACCAATAATACCAATGCCCCAACACTTAATACTTTCCAACTTTTAATTGCACTGTTCAAAAAAGATAACATAACCCCCGTTTTTAGTAATAAGTTGGAGATTTGATATTTCACAGAAAAGTGCTACCAAGGGGTATTTTAACCGCTAAAAATCGCGAATTTTTCAAACAAACATACATTCAAATATAGCGCTTTTGATTCTCTGAAACAAGCAAAAAGAATTTCCATAATTACATTTGACTATCAAAAATTACAGGCATTCTTGTTTCCACTGCCAATTGTATCTGGACAGACTTTAGGTTCCATATTTCATGTCCAAGAGTTTTTGTTCGACAGAGTAATTATCCGGTTTGTCGAATGGTATAGTCCGGAATTCTGATGTAGGTTTCGAAACATGTACTATTCCATCTACCAAGTTGTTTGATCAACCAACTGGGAAGTCCTGCGGCGGCTGCTATTGTTGCTGCCCCGATTCGAAAGGAGTGCGTGGATATTGGGCCATGTGTGGTGTGGTTGAGTGTGCTCTGAAGAAATTCGTTTAGTTTTCGCCTGGTCAGGAAGCAGCCATTTGAAAAAATAAATAGTGGGCCAGATTTTTTGAGATGTATTCATTCGACAGTACTCTTTGAGGGCGGTGACATGGCATATAGGGTGGTTTGTCGGACAAAGTCGTAGGATGCAGCCATGTCGAAATTTGATATTGATATGCACCTTGGACGCCATGTGTGTGATGTCATTATACAGAAGGGTGGAGGATAGATCGTATTTATGCGATGATGGTGACACATATTCTGAAGATCGGAGAAAACCAAAGAATGCGGTGGTGCAAGCTGTCCAGAGCATTTGCCGGGCAAGCTCGCAATGTATGGGCAGGCGAAATCGTCGGCCTTTTCAATACACGTCAGATCTGAATCTGACGGTATTCCAAAAAACATTAGACGTATTATAGAGTAGTATGGTTGTAACATGATATATAATATACTATTTAAACATATTACATCAGACGGATCAGTTTTCCCTTTACTTGTTTTTACAAGACATCGGCAGATTGGCCCTGCTGCTGGCTAAGGAAGAAGGGTTAGGTCGAACTATTTTTCTGGTTTCAATGGTTGCATAGGTACTCCAGTGTTTTCACTTGTTTTTAAGAGATATTGGCCGTTCTAGCTAAGCAAGTGGAGCTAGGCCGAACTATTTTTCTGGTTTCAATGGTTTTATAGGTTCTCCAGTGTTTTCGCTTGTTTTTATAAGCCACTGCCCATTTTAGCTAAGCAAGTGGAGGTAGGCGGAACTGTTTTTCTGGTCTCAATGGTTTCATTGGTACTCCAGTGTTTTCACTTATTTTCAAGAGATATAGGTCGTTTTAAGCAAGTTGGGCTATGCCGAACTATTTTTCTGGTTTCAATGAGGGGCGTATGTAGTATTTTTAGGATACCCTGCAAAAAAGATTCAGCTATATATAGTGATTCAGCAATATATAGTGTCTAAGGAGGGCCCACCATGGTTGGGCCCGACGTGCTTGAAAATTTTTGAATTTCGACCCTCTAGATTGGCTAAAACAGCCACCTTTTTATGCCCAATGTACCATGAACCAGAGATAAAGAATTAAAATTCATTTCATTTAAACACAAAATGAAGCTGGTAAAACTAAGATAGTTGTTTGGGTTAAAGAGTTTTAAAAACCAAAAAAGAGTGGCCTCTAAAGGGCTACATACACTACACAATATATTGTCAGGCAATATATTGATGATATATTGCTGAATGTCGAAAATATATTGAAAAAGTGTCCGCAATATATTGTCAGCTCGATTTGCAATATTCCAACAATAAAGGGGGATTGTTTACAGAAAGGAAAGTCCTTTTTGTAATAAAGTACCAGTTGCTTACTTCGTACATTACGGTCCGCAAACCATATTGTCGAATATTGTTCGTCAATATATTGTGTAGTCTAAGTAGCCCTTAAAATATGGAAAAAATGAAGGAAAGAGAAAGGAGGTGTAAAACATTGGCAATTCATTATATCAATGACAAAAATCATAACTATCATGAATTTTTTAAAGAACTTTTTGAACTTTACACAAAAAAAGTGAAAAATGATAGCAAAATAATACAATAGCACACAAAAGATTATAAATTATACAAAAATCTTTATCTGATCGTGATAATAGCATTAACAATAATAATAATATTTATCAAACTGTCTAAAAATTTTTAATATAATTTTGATTCTTATTATGTCAAATTTATTTATCTTATTGCTCCCACAATGTGACTTAATAATTTCAAGCAGATTAATAATAATAGCCTTTTGCCATTTCAAATGAAAATTTAGAGAAAAAGAGCAAAATTATTTTATTCAGACTGCTCAAGAAAAGAGTATTTCATTAGAAAATTGATTAATGTGATGCATTAAAGTATCCAAAACTAGCATTTGTACTGAAGCTGAAATCTCTATAGTTGGTTCATCTTGAAATTGTAGTCTAGCCCCATTCTGGTGTCTCGTTTGGAACTGTTTGCCAAATCAAGCAGGGAATCCTGTACCAGGGGTAAAAAGCCTCCAATCCGAATTGAAAACAAACCATATGTCATCAGAAACTCATTTATTCATTATGTACATAATGCAGCATGGTTGTGTTTGGTATCAAAATTCAGTTGTTGTGTTATAAATTTAATACTTTGTATATACATTATGCATCCAAATTCAATTACATGTCAAAATCAAATCAAGATGTACTTCCAGAGATGATTTACATGACAAATATTGATATCCAGTTTACAGGAAAAATTTTGAATCCAAAAACTTCAAAGAAACTAAATGTTAGGTACACATCATCATTTGATTGAATTATTCCATTCTGTTGTTTCCTTAAAGTTAAATATGGTTCCAATCGTCTTATTAGCAGACTTTGTCAGTGTTTACAAAGATTTCGTACCAACCACGTGAAGGTGCAAAATAATCCATTGATCTAGGGGCTACTGGACAGTATGATGGCAACTAACCTGAAAGTATATAATGAAGAGAGAATTAGGATCTTTGCAAGCTACACCTACATTAACAAACACAAAACAACAAAATTTAAGTCAAACGACAACTGGACAACCAATGAAATTAATCTTATATAATAACCGGCTGACTGTGGGTAACCGCCAACCGCAATGCTTTCATGAGTCTATCTACTAAACTTCTTGGATGGGTTTTTTTGGTTCTTGGTGTCGCACTGCCCCTGGTTTCAATGGTTTCATAGGTTCCCCAGTGTTTTCGCTTGTTTTCACAAGATATTGGCCTAATAGCTAAAAAAGAAGGGTTAGGTCGAACAATTTATCAGGTTTCAATGGTTTTATAGGTACTCCAGTTTTTTCCCTTGTTTTTAAGAGATATAGTCGTTCTAAGCAAGTAGAGAGAGGCCGAACTATTTTTCTGGTTTCAATGGTTTCATAGGTACTCCAGTGTCTTCGCTTGTTTTTAAGAGATATAGGCCGTTCTAAGCAAGTAGGGCTGGCCCGGACTATTTTTCTGGTTTCAATGGTTTCATAGGTACTCCAGTGTCTTCGCTTGTTTTTAAGAGATATAGGCCGTTCTATGCAAGTAGAGATAGGCCGAACTATTTTTCTGGTTTTAATGGTTTCATAGGTACTCCAGTGTCTTCGCTTGTTTTTAAGAGATATAGTCCGTTCTAAGCAAGTAGGGCTGGCCCGGACTATTTTTCTGGTTTCAATGGTTTCATAGGTACTCCAGTGTCTTCGCTTGTTTTTAAGAGATATAGGCCGTTCTATGCAAGTCGGGCTGGCCCGGACTATTTTTCTGGTTTCAATGGTTTCATAGGCACTCCAGTGTTTTCACTTGTTTTTAAAAGATATTGGTCGTTCTAGCTAAGCAAGTGGAGCTAGGCCGAACTATTTTTCTGGTTTCAATGGTTTTATAGGTTCTCCAGTGTTTTCGCTTGTTTTTACAAGCCACTACCCATTTTAGCTAAGCAAGTGGAGCTAGGCCGAACTATTTTTCTGTTCTCAATGGTTTCATAGGTACTCCAGTGTTTTCCCTTGTTTTTAAGAGATATAGTCGTTCTAAGCAAGTAGAGATAGGCCGAACTATTTTTCTGGTTTCAATGGTTTCATAGGTACTCCAGTGGTTTCGCTTGTTTTCATTCTAGCTAAGCAAGAAGGGTTAGGTCCAACTATTTTTCTGGTTTCAATGGTTTCATAGGTGATCCAGTGTTTTTGCTTGTTTTTAAGAGATATAGGCCGTTTTAGCTGAGCAAGTGGAGCAGGCCGAACTATTTTTCTGGTTTCAATGGTTTCATATGTACTCCATTGTTTTCGCTTGTTTTTAAGAGATATAGGCCGTACTAGCTAAGCAACTGGAACCAGGCCGAACTATTTTTTTTGGTTTCAATGGTTTCATATGTACTCCAGTGGTTTCCCTTGTTTTCATTCTAGCTAAGCAAGAAGGGTTAGGTCCAACTATTTTTCTGGTTTCAAAGGTTTCATAGGTGCTCCAGTGTTTTTCCTTGATTTTAAGAGATATAGGCCGTTTTAGCTGAGCAAGTAGAGCAGGCCGAACTATTTTTTTTGGTTTCAATGGTTTCATATGTACTCCAGTGGTTTCCCTTGTCTTTACAAGATATTGGCCGTTCTAGCTAAGCAAGTGGAGCTAGGCCGAACTATTTTTCTGGTTACAATGGTTTCATAGGTACTCCAGTGTTTTCGCTTGTTTTTTACGAAATATTTGCCCTCCCAGCTGAGCAAGTGGAGCAGGCCGAACTATTTGCCTGGTTTTACTAGTGTTTTCTTTGTTTTTTATTGGCACATACCTTAAGGGAACTAATTTTTGCGGTTCGCAGTTCAAGATTTAATATTTAATATTTGCGGGAACTTAATTTTGCGGATTTCTCACTTGAAAGAAAAATAGAGCCGTACTGTGAATTATTCGACCGTTTTTCGCATTTGAAAAATTTTGCGGGGACTTAATTTTACGGTTTGGGTCTAAATCTGAAAAACCGCAAAATTTAGTTCCCGCAAAAATTAGTTCCCTTAAGGTAGGCTCTTGCGACGGATAGTAGGATCATGTTGTGTATTTGATTAATATTTTAATATTTTAAATATTTTTTTCACAAAGTTTTTACGAGGTGACAAAAGAAAAATTTATCCAAAAAAAATGTTATTACAGATAAGAAAAATCCTGCCCTTAATAAAACCTGAGATAACACTAATTTGACAAATACATTGAATAATTAGATTTGGTTGGTGTTCAATTTGGGTTAATGGTGGGAGAATGACGAAAAGAATTCAGCACATGCCATGCATGATTATAAAATTTTAATTAGTCCTTTAGCCCTAATTGGCCCTTTAAAAATAACTTTACATCAAAATGTTATAAAATGGTTTTAAAAATGTGATAATAAATATTACTTAGAAATTTTTGCAGGAAGAAATTTTTGCAAAGTTTAATTTCGCAGTTCTGTTCACAGCTCGAAATTTGGAAGCTTCGCGGAAGTTAATTTCGCCGATGAGAGATTTTTTGTTTACAATTTGTCCTAAGAAGATCAAAGGTATTTTTTTTAAATTCGGAGATCTTACGTTACATGTCTATGTTAGAAAAATTTCTTTTAGCATCTAGAATGTGATTTAGAAGATAATGCATGCGTGTTTGGCAAGTCAAATATTGTGGGAAGCTAGAAATTTTCGAACCCTGCAAGTATCTAGCTAGACAGAGCTGTAATGGTAGAAACATCAAAATAAAAAATAATCTAGAGTTTGGATACTACATAATAGAAAAATAAGATGTAGAAACAACAAAAATAAGTTTTCTTTTTTTAGCGTCAATTACTAACACTTCAACATCATTGTTAAAATACCTGAAAACCACTCTCTTGAAGATTCTGAGCTTGAAACTTTAGCACTTATTTGATTTGTCGACTTAGTGTCTATCTGGTATGAGAGCTTTCTCAATTCAACAGCCTGTAAGTTAAAGGCTTTAAGAATTTTAGAGTTGTTATACTCCCCATACTTGTGTATGAGTTCATAAAGAAGTAGTATTTCAACATCAGACCAACACCCTTTACGAGCTTCTTCACCAACACTACTAAGATGCTCTGCTGTTGTTCTTCTCTTGGTGGGTAGCTGTGCCTTAGTTCTCTTTCGGGGTTCTTTCATGGGGTTTCCCTGATTCGTTCCAAACGGATTATCACAACAATTACACTTGCAACCCGAACAACCAGTACTGGAATTAAAGCATGGACATCTTGATTTGTAAGCAAAGGCGTCGCGACAATATTTTCGCTCAGAATTTGGTTTGCCACAACTGCATGGCCCAGTTTTGACTTTTTTAGCAGGAGGGCCGTCATTTGTCTCATCAGCACACAAGTAAAAAGATTGATTTAGGTATGCAATATCGCAATATGCTGTCTTTTAAACGCTCCCTGCCTGTTAATTTATTTGACTTGTCATTTTGGATGCTACTCTTTTTGTGGGATGAAACCAGGAGAGTGTATCCAGAAGTTGTGTTCCGAGGAGCATTTTAGTAAAAAAATCGGCCACACGAAATATGAGGTGGGCTGCCCTTGGTATAGCGCTACTGTGTAAAAACCACCTTAATCTGAGAAAAATTACCTTCAAAATTGGCATTTTGGTTTGATGACAATTGCTGTGGATATGATCCTCCAAATCCAAACACTTCACTCGTTTCATTGTTTGCACACTGCTCCATTCCAATCCTTTCATTCCAATGGTGGAAAAAAATGGTGAATAGAGCCTCTGCAAGCTCAGTGCCCATGGCTTGTTAAGATATCTGGAAAGAAACGGAGAAATATAAAATTGTCATCAGATTATTTCAAGAGACTAAATTTTGCGTGCCAAAACTATAAAACTTTTTGATTTAAAGTATTTAAGTTAAAAGCATTTTGGGATGATAACTGAATTCAGGATTTAAATCATCAATGCCAATTTCAAAGTCAATTTTTGTCTCAGGTCTTATAAGAAAAGAAAGGAGGGTGAATTTTCCCCTGCATTGAACAAGTTAAATAATCATAACTCACTTGTGAAGATTCTCATTGACACTTGTAGAACAACCAGCGGGTATATTGGATAAACATCCTTTAGAAATATGCTTCCTTAAGTTGAGAAAGGCTTCTCTTGTTTCCATCGTTATCAATGACCTTTCGTCCAACATAAACTCCAACGATTCCCATTTCGCAACTATTCTATCGAGAAGTTCCAGAATGATTTCTTTAGAGGCAGTTTCCACAGTTCTTCGTTTCGAGGATAGGTCTGTTGGATGGCGTAAAAGATTGTGCAGATCACTACATAGTTGTTGGTGGAAAGGATGCTTCTTCCTAATGGTAGATGTGATCCTTTGAATCCCATGAAACGGGTCCAGTTTAATGAAGATTTGGTTTCCAAATATGTCGTTGATGACAAGATCGTATTTGCAGCAATTGTCCAACAGAACCATTTCAATTTTAAAGTTTTCTCGCTCCTTGAGTTTGTCAAGGATATCTCTTACCAAACTGAACTTTTCCCCTTGAGTAAAATGCCAAGTGACGATTTGTTTTCTTTTATTAAGTGCAACAAAGAGAGAATTGTAAAGCTTTACCCATTCCTTATTGTCACCTTGTCTGAACATTCCAACATTGGACGTCACCTAAAAGAACAAAAAATTTGTTCTGAATTAGTTTATACAGCAATTTAATATCTAATAGAGAAGCAGAATTGTATAAATGCCTAGACCAATGATTACCTCTCAAATACTGCCTCGTGTCAGGAGCAGACAGATGCTTGGCTAGTTGGCAACAAGTAACTAGCGTCATTTCTAGTTCGTCAAAAAATCGATTAATTTTGCACTCAGGCGATTCAAGGCATGTCCCAATTTTTCAAATTCACCCAAATTTTTAATCACCGTTTTTACTTGTCAAATTATATCACTTCATACATCACTAGAATGGCTGTGTCGTAATTACTTTTTTCACCCAGAAAATATATTACTAAGCAAAAACGAAAAGATGCTGACATCAGCAACTTTGTGTAATGCCGACACACCTTGTCTATTCCTGTCATAGGAACTATCTGGTCTTTAAAATGTTTATAGATGAAACCTTCTGAATAAGCTGTTTAAAAAATCAGCTTATACTTTAAGTTTTTAGTGATTTGTGCCAACTTTCATGTGATTTTTAATTTTGTGAATGTGAAAAATTTAGAGCACATGAAAAAATTGGGTACGTGGAAAAAAATAGGGCACATAAAAAAGTAAGGCCAGTGAAAATATTAGGGCACATGAAAATATTAGGGCACATAAAAAAATTAGGGCACATAAAAAATTCTAGGCACGTAAAGAAATAGGGCACGTTAAAAATTCAGGGCACTTGAGGCATGTGATTTAGCAGACTCAAGTTTGCATCTGATCTAATTAATCGTACCTGATAGGTACAACAATAAAAAAAATAAACCTCTTGGGTCGTTCTGGAGTTACACCCTACCTATGTTGGTCTGAACATGACATACTTTGGAGAAAAAAAAATTCATTTTAGCCTGGAAACCTGTTCTGGTCTGTAAAATACACAGACATGTGTCAATTTTTGGGGTATAAGATTTAAATCCAATTTTGACCCCTAAACTACAATAGTGCCAAGTCTCATGCTTGCACGTCTTTCTTTGTGCACAATTTTTACATAATTATACCGTACTAAACTACTTTGCAGACCAGATAGTTGCTATGGCAGAATTAGACAAGGTATGTCGACATTAAACACAAAGCTATGATATATATGGTACATTTTCAGTCAATCCACCTATGGCACGCCAAAGCGGAAATAAGTACTATCTTTCATTTTGCGACACTATCTTTTATTTCCCGACACATTTCGCGACATTATCTTTATTAAAACGACACCATCTTTTTTTAAACGATACTATCTTTTTTAGGGGATACTATCTTTTTTATGGAAGCCGAGAAATGCCATCGACAAAAAAATATTCAATTTAGGAAAATAAATTTAAATTTAGAAAAAGATAGCATTCAAAAATTGCGTGAGGTTTTCAAAAACAGCAAAAAAAAAAAGAAATTTGAATATCCTTTTTAAAAATAACTCTTTTCAAACGAAACTTCACAATATTGGTTCTAAAGGTGATATAAGTAGGTTGAAAAAAAAAACTTTTTTGTAAAATGGGCCAAAACTGCGGCGCAAATCAAGAAAAACACTATGTTGATAAAACAGCAGCCACAAATTTGTTCAATGAGTAAAAATCATTTTTTTCAGATGAAACTCGTAGCAAAAGGGTTTATCCACAAAATATCAAAAATGGAACCAAAATCATTGGGTCACTGGGCTAGAATTGCGGCTCAAAGTTGACGATTTTTTCATATATGCTTTGATTGAAGCCACATTTTAAGCCCATTGAAAACCCTGCAGCCACAAATTAAACCCATAAGTATCTTTATGAGACATTAAACTACCAAATTCAAGAAAAATGGTTAAAAAATATTGAAGTCTTAAAGCAGGACAGCACATGAGCCAACCCTAAAAATGCCAACTAATACTTATATGTAACAGCTCAGAAGGTTTTATGTACAAAAAATGGTATTTGCAGCCACAAAATGTACACTTTTTCTTAAAATAACACTGTATTGTGTCAGATTGTGTTTGTTTTGCATCAGGCTTTGCAAATATTCATATTTCGAAAACAAAACCCAACCTGGAATTTGTAACCTGATAACAGATGTTCATAATTTTCTTAAGCGCACGGTAAACCTCTAAAGGCGCTTGAAAATTATACATCTGAGGAAAATAGTCCTCCCGCTGAAAATTCTACAACAAGAATCTTGTTGTGCGCCGGAAAAATAAAAACTGATACGGCGCCCTTTTCATAAACACAATCGCGCAACTTTGTTATCATTCCCAGTCCTTTTAGACGAACGCGGTCCTTACGATTTCGAGATTGCATATTCGTCAGATTGTTTGTTTTCACACATCCCTTTAGAGCTTCAGCGTGGTGTGCAGAAAACATTCACAATCTGATCTCAGGTTAGGATTTTGTAAATTGATAAATTAGTGATTGAAGCCACATTTTAAGCTGTTTTAAGCCCATTGAAAATCCTGCAGCCACAAATTAAACCCATAAGTATCTTTATCAGACCTCAAACTACCAATTCCAAGAAAAACGGTTAAAAAATATTGAAGTCTTAAAGCAGGACAGCACATATAAGCCAACCCGTTGAGTGAGCCACATGACATACAGCCACAAAACCTGCCCTCACTTTGCCATCTTATATTTCAAGACTGAATCACTCAACTTCAAAGGGAGCCACATTTTTGGAAAGCTCATCAATTTCCTTATTTTATAGAATTTTGTACTACACAGCAGCCACAAGAATATCAACGCTGTGGGCTAGAAAGTGGCTGTGATTGAAAACCTCACTTTTTGGGGTTCTATTTTTGAATGCAATCAAAAATATTCTTATAAAAAGGGTTTGTTATGTAGATTTATTTTTGTTACTGAAATCTAACTCAACCGTTACCTACGATATGATAAAAAATCAGAAAACATTTTACCTATTCAATATTGAGCAAATCCTGAAAAAACCCATTTTTTGGGTCGTTTTTGGCCCATTTGCCCAAATAATTTTTTTTCTTCAAAGTTTGGTTCTGTCAACTTGCATTGTTTGTCCAGACGTTACTAATCAATAAAATCGATTATCGATTAAAATCGATAGCTAATCGATAATTAATTAAATTGATTAAATATCGATGAAAACGATAATCGATAAATAATCAGCGCCTAAAATGTTGTGAGTATCGATTATATCGATCAGATATAAGATATCCATTATATCAATTAGAAGTGTCATCGATATTATCGATTAAGAACCGATAAGGTCGAGGTATCGATTATATCGATATTAATTGATATTATCAATTATTTACACTGCAATCAATATTATCGATTAAAAATCTATGGTGATAATTTAATTGAGTGCTAAAAAATTGTGAGTATCGATTAGCTATCGAATTTAATCGATAATCGATCGATTAGTAACGCCTGGGTTTGTGGATTGACAACTATGTGCAAAAAATCATCTGGTCACAAATCCAGGAAGCATGAAAACAAAAGTTGCAAGTGTGCACGGAGGAATCAGGCCAACAAGTTTTTCTCTTTTAGAATTTTTTTTCAGACGGTGAATTTTTCTCTTTTTTCTCTGAAACAAAATTTTATTTCCTAAAATTAATTTTTTTCTAAAATTTAATTTTTCTCTAAATTGATATTTTTTTTTAATTTAATTTTTTTACCAAAATTAGATATGGGACTTCTCGGTTTCCATAATAAAGATTCTGTAATAAAGATAGTATCGTTTTAATTAAGATAATGTTTTTTTGGGAAGAGATAGTGTCGCAAAATGAAAGATAGTATTTATTTCCGCCTTGGCGTGCAATACCCACCCTCCCCCTATACGCAAGCTTTCGATAAGATACCCCTCCCCCTTAGTGCGTACGTACAATGTGAACAGCCATGTGGAAGAAATTTTTGTGGAATTCAATTTCCCAGGTTTTTTGACAAATCTGCCTAATTAAATTCCAGAAAACACGACTATTCTCATGATTTAAATAATCATACCTATAAAATTAGTCTTTTTAGGGCAAAGTAGGCCATATAAAATGTTAAACAAAAAATCTTTTTAACTGCGAAATTAACGGCCCAAATTAACTGCAACCGCAAAATTAGATTTCGCAAAAATTTCATCCCTTTAGGTAAACAAATTTGATCTAGTCAGTATAATTTATTTACTACACCACTTTCTGATTTTTTTAAATAAGTTATATATAATCCCACCTCTTTTAAAACTCAACAATAATTGCCATGAAAAACTGTTTGAGAACTAACCTTGAATGTATGATCAATTGTCAAAATACGGGCAGGCAATGACTTCATAGAGTTTGTGTACATGCTTTTGTTCATCCTAAACCAAGCTTTGAACAAATCTTCGATGGCATCAACTTTAGGAAGCATACCAAGTGTATCTTTCAGGATCAAGTCCAGCTTACTGTATGTTTTGAAGCAGACATTCTTGCTCATATTTACTTTTCTGAATGTCAAAGTTGGATTTTGTTTGTCCTCTCAAAAGCTCTACCAACTGCGGGAATCTTAAACCGGATGCTAAGTACTGACATAAGGAGTGAACAAATTCTGTTTTATAGGATTTCTTGTGTGTGACAATTATGTCATTAGCATTAGTCCCACATTGCTTTAAAAAGCTCTCATTTGTTGTTCTAATTTCATGATATCCTACTCTACACTTGTATACCCTTGCTATTAACAACTTCGGACCAGAGTTATCAATAAGAATTCTTGGTCGACAAGAATTGTCAGTATTTGAGTCCAGCAAACGGTTTGTGCTGTCCACTCTGAAGCATGCTCCTCACAAATGACAGGTTTATTTTTCCGAGCCAAGGTTACAGGATCCCAAATCAATAAGGGTGGTGTGAAGTATGTATAAACTTGCCTTACATCACAAAACATCTGTTTTGGATCAACAGAAAAAATATTTAAATTTAAGCTTCTCGTAATTTCCAAGCATTTCTTGACTGAATTTATCCAACATTCATCCAGTAACATGATTAACCTTCAACCGTCTGTTCTGTAGGTAGGTTGCACATGTGCAGGTTCATTATTGTTGTGGTTTTGGCTAATGACAATTATTATATTTTGAGCACGAAAGATTATTGCACTTCTCCGACTTGCTACTGGAAATCTTTCAAGTTCATAGAAGAAAAAGCACCATGTAGGAGCGCTATGTTCGCGCCAAAATTTTTCTGTGCGCCAAAATTGCAAAACGTGATAGACTCAGAGTATGGAGATTGAAGATGAAAACATTTACGAAAATGTATGTCAAATCTTAGCTATTATACAGAGAAAATAAGAGCATGCTAGACTAAAGGTATGTTGTAACTTACCTTGGATTGAGAGGATTAACAATCTTGGTGTTTTTAAACAATGTAAAACTTTTATAGCTAACCTAACCCAGACCGACTAGACTCGATTCAACCAGAGTCTCCCACACTCCCTCCATACACGACCCGCAGTATGAGCTTTTTGTGAGGGCGTACGGGGTTTGCAATCTCAGAAATACTGAATAATTTTGCCAAAATTTCCAAAATTTCGTAAAAAAATACTTTCAATTCCGATGACAATTTCTTTGAGTATTTTTCTTCGTTTTGAGTAATTTTTCATCAAATTTGATTTTTCATGTATGACTTTCGAAAAAAGAGAGATAAAAACTTCATCTTACTGAAATTTCAAAGCAATCAATATAAAAGGGGTTGCGCGCGCTCCAGAACGCCCACGCTCCTCCACTCTGTTTGCATTGCAAAGAGTTCATTAGTTGCTGTACAGGTTACAGGAATTAAATATCTTGCTAGGAGAGTTCGTACTTTTACGGTGTGACAGTATCGGGCCTTTTTTAGTACGGAATTTGACGAAGAAAGAGACGGGGAAGAATATTTCAAAAT
>NW_027103735.1:0-11550 GCF_902728285.1 Clytia hemisphaerica | reverse complement strand
TAAAGCGAATGAACTTTAATAGCTGATGATTTACTACAAAAATTGAAAATGCACACTAGGACTTGGCATTCATTACATATTTATTCCAAAGTCGAAATGGTTTATAAAAGTAGGAGTTAAAGTGGGGGTAAGAAAGTTTATCTCAAGATGTTAGCTTATTTATGCAGGGGGGATGATATGAAAACCAAATTTCATTTACATTAGGTTGTTTTGATAACATAGCTAAAAAGAAATACTAGGAATGTCAAGTACTAGGAACATTAAATTATTGTGCGTTAAAATTTCCTCCTTAAGGCGTACAAACTTTTGCGAACAGAAACTTTTGTGGCTTATGCATGCAATTTTTAAAGATAAAAATTAATTTTAATTCAAATTCAAACCATGTTTGTAGGCTTTTACATCTTAGCTAAGAAATACTGAAATACTTTCAATTCAAGGAATAATTGTCACTAATTCGATTTCCTTTGAGAAGTCTCGTTTTAACGAAAGGATTCAAAAAAGTAAAATGGCGTAGATTTTACATTTATTTGACCTTGCAAAAGCAAAGTTTCTGTTCGCTAAATTTGTACGCCCAAAGTATTTTGAATCGGTCCATCTTTGCTTTCAATACGGCTGACAATTATTTTCAGAGAACAATAACACAGTACAAGCTGCATCCACTGGTACATGGGATTACCATCTTTGCAAGTGCATCAAATCAGTTAGCAGAGATACTTTGATTTATTTAAAGATGCGAGTACTGTATTATTTTTGCAATATGTCATTGTCGCTTTCTTCTTGATGCGATTCTGCATTTGGGGATGGTTGTGTGTAATCAAGCCGCTTGTGGTTTTTATCAATTAACACAGCGTCCTCCTTTTCAGCTCTATAAAGCGTATATGTTTTCCAAACTTTGCTTTCCTGTACTTGCTTCTTGTTACTCACCCAAATCGGCAGGTTGATTATTTCACCTGATACACTTAGCCTACTATGGAGAGATAACCTGGCCTCAATGGAACAGTGACTACAGCATTCACTTTCACTTTAGAGCGGAACTGCAGAATCGGATAAATTTGGGATTATTAATATCCCAGCTGGTCAGTAGACTTGGGAAATAAACAATACTGCAGTCGGTAATTGGTAGGGATGTGCCTTTTTCCATATAATTGTTTCAACATACCAAAGACATTTGTAGCCATAGGGGAAACGCTTTTTGTTTTTTTTAGTCAAAAACTTTTAATTACGCGACGGGCTTTAGGTGGTATGGACCAACTTGTTTATCTCCATTATTGATGATAACCTCGCCGGTAGATGGTTTATGGCACAGGAACATTAATTGGCTCATTTCTTTCGGTTTTCTTTATCCACTTCACGCGGTTTCGTGCAATGTTATTTGTATTTCAGCTTGCATTATTTCTCGTTCAGCCTCCGAAGCTCTTTTCGTATCTGGCATTTCCGCAAGCCAGTCTTGTTGAGTGATTCTGCAACCCTCTATTTTAATAACCTTTCAAGAAACATTTTTTCACACTCTTTCTGTCTCATTGTCTGATTAAGAACAATGACGTCTTGAAAGTTTCGGTAAATGGCAAACCCGGCAAGCTCATCAGGAGAAGCACTCTTTGCAGGGCGGAGATGAAGATCTAACTTTTTGACTGGCCCAAGCTGGCCAAGATCACCAAAAAAGTTTACAACTGGAATCGCTCCGAAGGTATTGTCATAATTATTTGTAGCTTGGGAAAATCTTTCACTCGTCCATCCAAGTAGTCTTTTTGAAAACATGCTTCGTTCATCCATGTTTAAAACAGCCAATTCAAGTTCTTTATTTTTATAACCTATAGTCTCACAAAGCTTTTTCAAAGCTTTTCCCTTTAATGGGTAATCACTCATTTGGGCTGACTTGAGATCATTTGTCTTGGATTTCGAAAGAGGAGGTGTGGTGGAGTGAACTGTCCGACCACCAGGGAGAAGCAAACTTGCTGTTCCAGTAGGAGCCAGATTCAACACTGAATTATTTCTTTGACGTAATCTCCTTGCTATAAAACTAATTGAATTTATGACAAAAGTTTTACCTGTACCTGCAGTCCCCTGTACCAATAATCGTAACGGTTCATAGTTCTCCCCTTTCTGGAGTAAAATTGTTACTGCCGCTAGGCAGTAGTTTTGGTTAGATTATTTCTACGTTTCCATTGTACTATAGCATTTGCATTTTGTATAGGTTTATTGGTTTGTTATTATATTTTGGATGTCTTTTGTGTATTGATTGTCTTAGGAACTTTACGTCATTTGTGTATAATTAATGTTTTGTTAGTCCCGTGAGAGTTCTGTGCCGTCTATTGCTCTTGTATGTAATAAATGTGTAAGGAATAGGATAATTTTCAATGTTTGTAAATAGCTTGTCAAGTGTACTTACGTGTATGCAGTGTATGTGGAAAGTGCTTTTAGTAAGTAGAATTTCTATATTGATTGTGTCTTAGCTTCTTGTATTTTACATGAAGCTCTTGTACTTATTCATCTTTTCCTAACCTTGTGTTTTATATCTATTTTGTAGCCGTTACTTCGAGAAAGAACGCGTTTGAAAACCAATCCACATTTATGTTTCGTCCCTAAATGTCGAAATGTTTGGAGCGACATTTATAAAAATCGTTCTAGATTTATTGCTATTATTAGTCTTTGTAACTCGTTGGCTAAAAGTAGATTAATTCTTGGCAAGTCACATCTACCATAGGAATTGACAGTTTGTTTCTCAACTTCGGCATCCATATCATCCAACCAAGAGCCAACATTATCTGGCCAAGCTTGTCCTAAACATTGCATTGCATACTCATGCCAATCAAAATCTGGTCCTCCATCAAGTAATGGAATCTCAAGTTCCTCATCAACAGCATTCGAGGGATTAGCATCGTGTAACTCGTTCAACAATTCATGAGCTACATTAACTTCCCTCATTTGAGAATCTTGTGAGAAGGTACTGGAGGAAAAGGAGTATTGGGAATCGGCTTGTGACTCTTGATTATCATTGTGCTGTTCATTTAGCTTGTGTCTTTTTTTACGTTCTCTCTCCATATTTTCGTCATATCTCTTTTTCGCTGATTTCACATTATCTTTAACAACACGTGGGCATTGATCTGTATCAAGAAAGCGTGCAAAAGCTTCACCAAAGGTTTCTCCTTCTAGCTTCAAATCTTCAGGTTTTGTCCATACTCCAGGTGAAAACATCATGAGCTTACCTTTACAGTAGTCTTCTGAGAGTGGCCAGACAGGATTCACTTGGATACCTGTGAAAACTGGGCAGTGATCAGCAGTGCATTTGGTTCTGCAAGAACATTCTCTCACCCAATCATATAAGGTCATTGTAGGGTTCTTTTCTCTACGCTCATTACTTAGAAACTTATTGATAGCAATTTTTTGAGTGAAGTTTTCACCATCAGGCTTACTGCTAAGAGGTCTATAACCACTCAAACCAACAGATTGAAACTTTCTAGTACAATGCCACAATTTGCCCCCAGAATTGATAAAGTCACAACAAGCTGCAGGTGTATCAATTTTACCAAGTATCCTATTAGCAGTCTTAATACAATACTCTTAACTGAAGCATTGGGATCTGCACTGTCTAACAGGTGACCATAGATAGTGACCAAATCCTGTGTTGCAGCAGCACCTTTGCATGCGTAAGATGTGATATATTTTTGTAAATTTAATAAATCTTGATCAACCAGAGCCTGAGTGTCGCAGTTGGCCAACTAAATGAGCTTTTACATTCATTATCATCCTGCAATGGTCTCTATGGCCCTCATATCTTGGATGCTTATCTCCAGTTAGAATTGGGTCAAAAGGGTGTAGTTCTTTTCCAGGCGTTTTTTTTGTTATGGGATCTTCTTTTCCAAAATGTACCCTGCAATATCGCGTATCAGAGTCAACTCGTTTTCTTTTCAGACAATAGTCATTGCACTTATGCAATGCCACTCGATTCACAAGATAAAGATACAATTCTCTAACTTTCTCTGGGGTTGTGCAATGTTCTGTCATTATCAAATTCAGTGGGTCAATTTCAGGAGGCTCTTGTGTACCCTCTGGTTTTGCCCATTTTTCCTTATTTGGAATCCAGACTTTAGAGCCATCTTGGCCATTTTCTTGGGAGCCACCTGCAGGGTGCATACTAACAAAGCCTGGTGAAAATATGGTATCTGTGTCTTTTTCATGTGTTTCAAGCCATTTATATAAGGCCTTAGCTTTTTCTTGATCACTGGATAAACCATCTATATCAAGAGCATGCTCGATATTTTTGGCTTGAGTTTCAGAAAATATGAGTCCATGGCTGTGAATTTGTCCTCTTGATTTGGCGAATTCAAAGCGAAACCAATAATCAGTTAAGTTAAACAACTCGTTGGCTACTGTGTTATAGTAGTTTATTGTCCTTGTCTCAAAATATAAAGTGGTAATGTGCAGATTTTGCAAAACTGTTCTTCTTAGATAATGCATATCTGTATTCAATTCATTTAATATGTTATCATAAGTGATCTCACATGTAGAACTTAAGTATTTAGCCAAAAATAGTTTAAGGGGAGCCCAGTGGAGTTCTGCCATACTATTTGTATGAAAGTAACTTGGTAAATCCCCTATTGAGTATCTTCTAAAGAAAAGTAGAGCATTCAATTCTCTTTTACATCTGTTCCAATATGGGTCAGAATTGACAAGATTTGAACCCATCCTGATAACTTTTCTGGCAATTGAATCGTCATTATTGTTAAAACGCTCTCTCAGTTCATCAATGCTAATGTGACTGTCAGTAAGCTGTTGCGCTACTAAAAAGTTGCCATTGTTTAAAACTTTTCTACGTAGTGATAGATTGTACAAAAAGAATTTTAAAAATGGATGTTTAGAGACACGGTTATCCTTTTGAAAGTAAATATGCTTTATCCATTCATCCAAACTGACTGTTACCAAAGGATTATGGGTAAAGTCGCATGTAGCTGCTGTAAAGATGGATGGGAAAGCTTGTGCAAAAAAGCCAGAAGTTTTTAAATCAGACAAAGGTTCTGCATCTGCATATTTCCATTCTGCTAGCGCAAATGTGTTTGCAATATCTTCACTTCCTGTCACATTTTTAACAATTGTTTTGATTTCTGCACTAACATCTTTGGGTTCAGCAGGTAATATGATACTTGATGTTGTATAGCTTTCATCGTCAGATGAAAAGGGTACTTCAAATTGGGCAGGTGCCGGGCCTAGCTCAGTTTCAGGTACATTGTTTTCCATAAACACAGTTTTTAATCCAGAATATTCCTCCCTTTCTGCCGGTAGAGCACTCAATCTTTCAAACATAATGTCAACATCAAAATAATAAGGGTTTGGAAAATGCTCAAAATATTTGTTAGTCAATGTCCTATTTTTATGGTCTGGTCCGTAGTATTTTTTTGTATTAGCTCTAAGCGTGTCATAACCACCGTTTGGTATTCCAAAGCATAAGCATTTCAATGCAGTTTCAACTGATTGCCTTTGTACAGTGAAATGCTTGACTTTCTGTTGGTTTTGACCTCTACGTGTCAAGACAACAATACCTACCTGTTCAGGAAGTTTAGGTAACTGGGTGGCAATTGACATCCTCTGAGGGATGCTTATGGAATGGCCCTTAGATGACATCATGCCATACCTCAGCATGTGCACACGCATATAGTTCAAAGTGCATGTTATTATGCCTAATTATGTCTCGTCTTGGACCAAGATCACTTTCAGGACTATCAATACCGGACCACTTTGCAGCTCTAAGCTCTTGATTTCCTTTTTCATTTGGTTTCTTTTTTAGTACACTTTATATCTTGATTTTCATTGCTTGTGGTCATTTTTGGTTTGCGCTTTCTACTGTCTGTGACACATTTTGGACAGATATTTTTTTTATTAAGTTTTATATTATTGAGATTAACTAAACGATTATCTTTATTTTCAAAAGATGTGTGGAATGGAGGATGTATTTCCATACATACATTGCATTTCAAAAACATGTGACTCATTTCCCCATTTTCAAACTTTTTGATTGATTCATATACTTTAGGATTCTCATGAATGGCTGAGGAGACATTGGAAGTGACACCTGAAGATATTTCATTGCCCTCTTGGACAACCGGCTGTTCTGTTTCTGGCATTAAGCTCAAAAGTTCAATGTTTTGCCTTTGACTTGAGTGTGACTGAGAAAGTGTCTTTTGAACATAATAATTGTTATTTTCAATACTCTTTTTATACTTTTTATTATTTTGAAAAAATAATTTACTTTTTAGAATGCCTTTTTGTTTTATTTTTATATTTTTCACTTTCAATTTCTCTTTGATGGCTTTTGGACTCTTTGCAGGACTGTCTGTTTTTACCTCACTTTTAACTTGATTTGGGTATGTTATTTTTATTATTGGCTTATCAAGTGAAACTTCAAGGGAAAGGTACATATAGCTTTGCCATAATACTTAGGATTACTCTTGTTTGAAACAGAATTGATAGAAGTGATTGAACAATCAAATGTTGGTTTGTCAATTTGAGGTTGATTAGGAAGTATATTTGAATTGTTGATCAGATTGGAAAATTGTTTTTTTAAGACTGGTGTTTTTTCATCTATAGGGCATGCTTTACATTCAAAGTCTTCTTTTTGGTTTTCAGGACATTTTTTTTTATGTTTAATTTCACCACGAATTGTTTTTTTTTTTTTTTTTTTTCTTTATTGAAACAAAGACACGTGTACACTACGAACATATATTACAAAACATTACTTAAACATAAAATATAGCCCCTCCCCCCGCTAGGAACTAACGTTATATCGCCAGAGGTACTAGACTATGTAAAAAATAAATAAATAAGTAAATAAAGAGAGAAAAAAAAATCTTTGGTAGAAGGAAGCTACAGTTGTTAGGTAAAAGCCTAAAATAAAGCACCGCTAAACCTTCCAGTTTCGTTAAGAAATTCAACAACAGAACAAAGAATAGATTTATTTAGATTTGAAGTCAAACTTTCATCCCCATATAATAAAAGCCGACAGAAAAAAGGAGGGTTAAGTGGCGAATGAAAAATAATGCCTAGGGTCTGAAGTTTGTCGAACAAAGATTGTCTTGCATGGGAATATATAGAGCAGTGCAGAAGAAAGTGTTGAGTGTTTTCAACAGAGTTAGTTCGGCAAGTTGTTTTTCTTCGTTTCCTTATGGCAGTGGTTGTTTCATTTTCATTTGGCTGTAAAAATGTAACCCCACATAAGTCACATTCTTTCTGTAGAATTTGATCAGCTTTGTTTTTGTGGTTGTTGTTAACTTTATTAGGTGTAGTTGTTGTCACTGTTGGTTTTGAAAGGATATCAGAGGGAAATTTGTTTTTGTATGATTAGCAAAAGATGTAACAACATTTGATTCTTTATATATTAATAAATAAGGCACAATATGGTCATTCACTTTACAGTTAAAATTAGGGTTGTGGATAGGATTCACTGTGGACACCCCTGTCTCAGTGCCCCGGTGGCCTGATTTCAGTACATGATTTTTTTCAGTACATGGTTTCAGTACATGATTTTTTCCTACGTCACTGCAGTAATCAAATTTTTATTGCACTCATTTGTGAATTGAGATATAAATTGAATAAAGACAGCGACAATAAAAAACAGTTCTTGAATTCCCAAGCCATTTAGGATGATTACAAATGAGTGCAATAAAAATTTGATTACTGCAGTGACGTAGGAAAAAATCATGTACTGAAACCATGTACTGAAAAAAATCATGTACTGAAATCAGGCCACCGGGGCACTGAGACAGGGGTGTCTATGGCATCGTCCACAGAAAACCACTGTTCACCATATTTTACAGCTGATGTGTAATGGCCGCTATTTGCAGTTTCGCCATGATGAAAGATGACTGCTTGTAATTCTAAAGTTTCTAATAGAATATTGTCAATTCGATTCTCAATTGTAATTTCTGGAATAACTTTTCTACAAGTGTTTGTTGCTTGATCAAAACGAAATACACCCAAGGAAATAATCAGATAATCAGAAACATGGAGCAGTGTTGTTGATTTTAATGCCATTGTACGCATTGGACAATTAGAACACACATATGGCTCATCAAGCAGCTCTGCGTTTTGTGCATTTATCAGTTTCAAAAGTTCTTTTTCAATGGAATTGTTATATAAGTTAGAAAATTTAATACAGCATATAGAATCATACATATTTTTCTCTGATACTTTCTGACAATTTTTACAAAGCAATTCCTCCAGCATTGCGATTTTAAAAATTGAAGCGTCTGACACAGTATTATCTGCATTTGACGGATAAATAATTTCCAATATATGTAAAAGACATTCTTGAGCATCAAACTGCTCAAATCTGGAATGGTCGTATCCCCCAATTTCAAAGAAAGCAATTAGTTGATATGTTTCTATTGGAACAGCCGAAGAAGTCATTGATGTAAATAATTCATTGATCGCTATTGTTTTACTTGGGGTACCGACATCAATTTCAAACTGACAAACACGTTCCCGAAGACTTTTAATTGAATACAATGCTTGGACAAGTGAATTAAAGAAACAAACATTTTGACTAAGATTAAAGGTGCTGTCCTTGATTGCAAAATATCCATCTTTTTAGGACAATGTAAAGTGACAATTAATTATTATATTTAGCTGAGTAATAATGTTAGTTATATTTAGCTGAGTAATAATGTTAGGAGTATTGGTATCAAAACTCTGTCGGAGTGAAAACCTTTACCACAGTTGAAAATGTGCAAAGTTAAAAAACAAAAAAAGTAAATATACTTCCCTAGCTAGCTGGAAACAGGTGAACGAACACTCTCAGTTTTAAAGGTCTTTATTAAGACCTTTTGGGTGTATCAGGTAACGATCCGTTATCGCAGAACGTTTTGGGTCTTGTTCTAAATCAGACCTTAAGGTCTTGATTTTAATAAGACCTTTATCGCGCCCAATAGAGACTATTCTAGATCCCGAAAGAGACTTCAAGGGTTCTGATTCTATCATACCTAAAAGGTCTTATTTTAAACGAGACCTTTCGAAAAAAGTCCGTTATCGCAGAACGTTTAGGGTCTTGTTCTAAATCAGACCTTTAGCGCGCCCAATAGAGACTATTCTAGATCCCGAAAAAGACTTCAAGGGTTCTGATTCTATCATACCTAAAAGGTCTTATTTTAAACGCGACCTTTCGAAAAAAGTCCGTTATCGCAGAACGTTTGGGGTCTTGTTCAAAATTAGACCATATTAGTGCCTAAAAGAAACTATGTTTAGTACTCGTTTTTGAAGGTCTGTAATTTTCAAAAGGCCTAAATTGCCGAAACAAAACCTAACAATAATTAAGAGAAGAAGAAAATAAAAATACTCAAGAATTTCAATCTAAAAGATATATTATACCCAATAAGATTTCTAGATATTTTTCTAACAAATATCCATTATATTATGTATATAATAGTTTTTTGATATCGAAACGTACAAGAGATGTATTGTACGTGTCCAGTTTGTTCATGACAATGATGATGATTCACGACAAAGTCTAGCTGTTTATGTAAGTACGACTGTAAACCAGATTGTCAAACAAACGTCCGTGTCAAAGAGTTGAAAATTGAATAGACGTTTGTTGGTGACGGTGACACAAAAATTTAATGAACTGGATAGTTGCGTGCTAACATGAAAGCTGGATAGTTGCGTGCTAAAAAATTCAAGAGAAGTGAGATAAAGATCACAAAACTTGTTTTTAGGCCTATTACTTCATCGAAATGTCATTTACAAAATTGGAAAAATTCTTTACTTTTGATCCAGCTCTTCAAAGTTTTCCAGAAAAAAAAAACAAATTGGGCAAAGATACAGTATATTCAATTCTTACCTCAGCAGAGAGTCGATTTTGTTCTGGCCATACTTTAAACAAACGTTTAGAAAATGTGATGGTGGGATTTACAGCGACAGTGACATGGGCTCACATGATGTTGGGTTAGATTCTGGTTAATGTCGAAGCTGAAAAAAATAATATAATAAAAGATTTAAAACGAATATTGCACAAAAAATAAAATAAAATTTCGTAAAAGCCTAGCTAGTAGGATCAATAAATACAAGCACAAAATTCGATCGAGCCTCGCCAAAACTTTCCATGGGTGTATTTGCAACAATAAAGGCCATGTTTGTGGAAGAAAAAAGGATTCATCCGATCAAAAGATATATAGCTCCAGTTGACAAAAAAAGGATTTTAAGAAATTTTATTACGTGAAGATTGTGTTACTTACCTTTTTTTCTTTTTGCTCTTCAGACCGTCTTCACCCTTTTAGCTCCAAAATTGTTTTGATTTTATTTTTGCACTTTGATCCAATTTTGAACTTTTCGAATTTCGAACGACGTTCGAAACATTCGAAAATTCGAAAGAAGTCGTTACACTGCTCTAGATTTTTTAAAGCGCGCGAAATCGAAACCTTTAGAGGTCTTCATAAAAGCCCTTTTTATCGTGTCTATTGGATGTTCACTATCGTGTCTATTGAAAAGGCTTGTAAATGGCAGACCTAAATAGGTCTTGTTTCAAACCAGTGAGCCTTTAGAAGTCTTGAAAGAGAGCTTTTTGGCGACCTTTCACAGCGCGCGAAATTGAGACCTTTAGAGGTCTCCATAAAAGCCCTTTTATCTTGTCTATCGGATGTTCACTATCGTGTCTATTGAAAAGGCTTGTATCAGGCAGACCTAAGAAGGTCTTGTTTCAAACGCGTGATTGAGACCTTTAGAAGTGTTGAATAAGACCGTTTCCAAGAACAGACCATGAAGGTCTTATTTCGAAAATACAAAGGAGACCTTTTTGACCTTTTTGGTGTATAGAACAAGACCTTGCTTGAATGGAAACCTTGCAAGGTCTCAATCGGCCACACAAGAGTTTCAATTCAGACCTTTCATGATATACTGACATCTAAGTAAAAATTAGACCGGCTAAGGTCTCAAAACTAAACCTAAAAGGTTTGAATTCAGACTGATAAGGTCTTTCTTCAAATTAGCATCTAAAAGGTCTCATATAAAACCCTAAAAACTGAGAGTGAACCACCAGAAAAACTTGACAATGGAAGCCAACAGCAGTGGTAAGCTAGACCAATAACACAGCCAACAGCAATATGAATAACAACAATTCTTGCAAGAGCAGATAATCCAAACGCAAAAACAAATTGTGCAAAATAGTATGTTGATAGGATATATACTAACAGACTAATAAATCAGATTTCTCAAAATTTTGTAAGAAATTTCAAAGAAATTCAACAATCAATCAAATCAGTGAGTGACAGGCAGACAGATCAACAGAAAAAGCTTTTGTAGGTAGGTACAGAAACAGCTTCAAAAAATCAACCAATCAGATTCAGATAAATAGACCAATCAAAAAACATTGTCTGCCAGTTTGCTAGTAGCGCGGGAAAACAAACCGATAAGAAGAGTTTTTTGCTGCGACATGAGGATTTAGTTTCGAAAGCGATGCGATCGGAGGAAACACGAGAATTTGGTGTCATGTAGTCATACACGAACACTGAATTTTCAAAAATGTTTAGCCATATAGGGACCAATTTAGTATATCGCGCGCACATTTTA
>NW_027103734.1:1469438-1488143 GCF_902728285.1 Clytia hemisphaerica | reverse complement strand
TTCAATTTATACCCTGGGTATTAGAGGTTGAGTTTTCAAAGAAAGTATCGACCTCTAACGACAAATAATAGAAATTTTATCGCGCATGTGTCAATCTAATCACTGTAGAAAGAAACAAAAATGAAGAGCAAATATTACCTTATGTATCAGTATGCAGTTTACTATTTACGAATAATTGAAGTGAGTTTCTTTCGAATGAAATTTTTTACATGATCCCCAAATGTATTTGTATATATTTGCACTTTTGAGGACGGTAAAGTGACTGAAGCGTTTTGGAAAAACCCGCTTTTCTGTCCCGCAAAATCGAGGACGGTAGAAGTGCTGATTTACCGTCGTCCTCAGTTGGTCATGATCTAGTCAAATTAGAACCTTACCGTCTCCGTCGCTGAAAAACACACATACATAAACTCAGTAATATAATGTTTATCGCGCATGTAGAAAGAATCAAAGATGGAGAGCAAATATTACCATATCAATATCTAGCAGAATGTATCAGTATGCATGTTTATTATTGATGAATTCCCCAGAAACCTCCAAGTATGAAATTTAAATGAGTTTCTTTCAAAATAAATCTTTTACATATGATCCCCGAAATGTTTAACAGCAATTACAAAACTATTAATTATGGTAATGTTACTTCACTGGAATCGGAATAATAGATCTTTATGTCATGATTCCCTATCGCTGACTTTTTTTTTAAAACGTTGACATTTTTTAGTTATGTTTTCCAACGACACAAATGAAAATATAAACTTTGAACTTAATGCAAGATCTTGGATTGTCGTCATGGTTACTTTTCTCTGCGTTGATTGCGCGCTGAAAAAAAAATTCCTATTCGCCTTCAGTAGCGTAGGCAGGGGTGAAGACCGATCTGCGTAGGAGAGCGGATTTTTACCTATTCGTGGTATAAAAACATAATTGCTGTGTCATTTAAATCCGCTCTCCAAAGCAAATGTTCCTTCACCCCTGGCTGCCACAGATCGGAATATGATTTCGGCACGATAATCTTTGTCTTTGTCTTTGTCTTTGTCTTTGTCTTTGTCTTTGTCTTTGTCTTTGTCTTTGTCTTTGTCTTTGTCTTTGTCTTTGTCTTTGTCTTTGTCTTTGTCTTTGTCTTTGTCTTTGTCTTTGTCTTTGTCTTTGTCTTTGTCTTTGTCTTTGTCTTTCTTTGTCTTTGTCTTTGTCTTTGTCTTTGTCTTTGTCTTTGTCTTTGTCTTGTCTTTGTCTTTGTCTTTGTCTTTGTCTTTGTCTTTGTCTTTGTCTTTGTCTTTGTCTTTGTCTTTGTCTTTTTCTTTGTCTTTGTCTTTGTCTTTGTATTTGTATTTGTCTCTGTCTTTGTCTTTGTCTTAGGGAAATTTTCTTACGATTAGAGAAAGATTCGAATTACAAAGAGAAATTTATACAACTTCCTAGCTGAAAGGACCAATAAACTTGTGTTCGAATTACAGAAAGATTCCGTGAATAATAGAGGCATTGCGAAGACCTCTGTGTGACCTTTAATCAATCACAAAAAAAATTAATATATCGGTCGGAAAACGATTCGGTTACTCGATACCTTTTTAAGGGCAAACTTTTTAGTGCCTATAAAACAACCAATACCGGATACTTTTTAAAGATATACATCTAGGAATGATTTTTGATACAGATGCTGATTTAGAAGCAAACTTTAATTTTTGTAAGAATAGTTGAAGATTTACCCGAGATTTATCTTGAAACCCAAGGAGGGTACTAGGCTTGCGAGATGACGGGTATGGTCCGAGTCAAATTTAAAAAATCAACCCTTAGAGAGACTGAATTTCGACTTTTTGCGAGCTTTTGAGAGACTTTTTTCCAATTTTGTCCAGTTTTTTGTCGTTTTTGCCATCCTTAAAGAGACTATTTCCCCAAAATTTCAGCAACAATTTTCAAATTTTAGTCCAAATTTAAAGAAAATATGACCCTTTGAGGGAGTTTATTTTTTATTTTCGTAATTTTGGGAACCCTTACAGAGACTCAATTGCTTTTTAAAGGTTTTTGCACCCCTTCGAGGGACTTTTGAGAGTGTAAAAAAAGACCCTTATGGCTCGAACATATCCAGCACCTATTTTGTCTAAGTACCCCCCTCCCCCAACTCAATGCTTCAAAACAAAAGTTAAAGGCTTTAAAACTTTTCGCCGTTCTTATAAAAAAACGTTTATAATACAATAGAAATTAAAGCTTATTCAGTTCACTGGTTAAAAATCAATGGTTATGCATCAGAAAAGAGAAAAAAGTGTAATTAAAGTAGACGTCATTTCAACAAAAAGATGGTATTAATTATGAGGGGAGTAAAAAAAACAAATATTACGTTTAGTTTCGCTTTCTAGAGTTTTTAAACTGTGTGTGATATGTGATGAAGGATGAGAAGTAAATGACTTTCTTTTTAGAAGTGGATCGTTTGGAATTTTTTTCATAACATTTAATTAAAACTTTGAAGTTATGGCTTCTGAAAATTTTACTTGGGCACGTCCAGGAAGCAGCTACTACAGTTATCAGGCCAATCAGCCAAATGATAATCAGATCAGTCAAATATTTTTTCCTATAAACAATATCGTAAATACGGGGCAACAATTTCAATCTTCATCTCAAGGAATTAATGCTTATCACAATGCAACTTCGAATTCGTTTCTTCATGGTCATCAGAATCAAAATGCGACCCAACAAAATTCATATAATTCACAAGAGAATGTTGAAGCAATCGATGTAAAATATAGATTTAATACACCAACAAACCATCAGACCGGTACAATTGCAGGCCAAAGTAGTGGATTAGAATACTTTTCGTCGATGGAGCAGCGTCAACAAAATAATTTCAATAGTTCAAATACGCATGCGTCTAGAAACTTCAACACCGTTCAGAACTTGCCAAATCGATTGACTCGTAGCAGGACGACGTTTAATAATAATGCCAGAATAACGCTTAATTCAATGACAGCAATCAATAGATGTTCTATCAACTATGATCTGTTTATTAAACAAGTAAGAAAACACGAATGTATATGGAATGAAACGAGGGGAGGATACAACAATGAAGAGTTGAGGGAGCAAGCTTGGAAAAATATTTTAGAACAAATGTTGGCGACTTCCAGTTTATTGTGTTCTTTACTTTCATTGACATGTGATGAACAAGGTTAGTATCACAATTTGAACAGACACTCTCTCACTACCGAATTTTTTTTACTTAGTCACAAACTACCGTTCAAACACTCGGACCTTAGTGCCAATTTACCTTCTAAGATTGTGAAGTATTGTGGTGTCATTTTCCGTATATTTTGTTTTTTATACTTTGGCTTACAACTCTAGTGCAGTGGATCTATCAAGCTCCTGACCATCGCACCACTTTTTCATTGCAAGTTTATGTTGTGAAAAATAATCTAGCAGACAAGCATTGGATATTTAAAACATGATTCTTTTCATAATTGGAAAATTTTTACATTTTTTGGAAGTAAAAAAGAAGACTTTTTCTTCATTTTAATCTCTTTTTTCAAATATGAAGATCTCTCTAAGCTTTATGTTCGGTGGGGAAAAACTAGTTTAAAGCTCCTGAAATAAGAGCTGTGGACATGAAATTTTCTCTAAATTCCTAACTTTACTCAGCTTTAAAGGAAAATAATTTTGGACACCTAAAATCGTTCGTACCTTGAGCATAATGGCATGGATTTCTAACTTTCATAAAAATTGTCAAAAATGTTTATGTCCAATATATCGTACTTAAGTATATTGTGTGTCAAATAAAGTCCAACTAGATAGAAAAGGTGCAGTACAGGGAAAAGCCTCCACCCCTCAGTGGGCCCTTAGTTTTGAACCACCCCTGAATAGTTCAATCTTAAAAATCATCATTAACTAGATCATCCGCTTTTAATAATTACTCTTGTCTCCCGAATAGACGGGGAGGGTCCGAATAAGAAGGGGGTAGGAAAATCTTCTAAATTTTAATAAGCAGGGGGGATGGAATAAGAGGGGGAGGGGGTTAATTTAAAAGCAAAATTTTTTTTAACTGATTTAAATTTCAACAACAAAAAAGAAACTTTAACAAATGAACACGTAAAATAAAAACCAATACTAATAAAAAGGAAAATGTTAACAAGTTTAAGGTCAATAGATGCTGCTGCCAGCATTTTTCTTCGGGAGTGTTTATCGAGAATTTGTCGTTTTCACGAGAGTTTTACCGAGAACGACTTTCTAACTTCGTTATTAACGTTATATTAACATAACCATTTTTAAAATTGCGTTTTAAAACTAAGTCTGAGATCACATTATGGAGATAATTTGTGTGGGATACTGCTGCCAGCTGTCAGCTGTAATATGTCATAGTACTGGACATAACTCCTCATAGCATTCAACTTTATTTTGAAGACTAGCTAGCAACTGCTAAAGACAATTAGAAGTTACAAGGATAAATGGAAGATGAATAAAACTGTTTGCACCGTTTCTTTTATGTTGTAAAATGAGATCTATAGGAGGCCCCACCATAGTTGGGACCGACCAAGAAATTTTTGGTATTTAAACCCTCTAAATTGGCTAAAATGGACATAGAAATACGATTCAAGTAATAAATATATTTTCACGATCACGCTGAACTGCAAATTTCACGCTATCAAGCCTCAAAAAGCTCGATTTCACGATTACGCCGGCATTTCACGCCATAACGCCGTTTTTTTCAAAATTTCACGCCATCACGCCACGAAAAACCCTCCGTCACGCCATAACGCCAACTACTGGGGAGGAGGGGGGCTCTTAAATGCCTTTTAATGTCTGTTTGGGACAGTAAAGGATTGAACTTTGAGAAAATCTCATTAAAAAACTAAAGACTGTCTTTAGTGTGTTTTTTGACATTTTTCTGACTTCACAACAGTAAACAACTTTTTCTCCAAACAACATTTTCAATCTTTTAAAAGGGGTAAACACCAAATTTCTGGAGAATGAAAAGGTTGTTTGCCACGAAATTTCATCTATCGCTTAAAGTATAGCCGTTCATGTTTTGAGTGTTTTTTCGAATAGTCAGGTTCATAATACCCTTCCGGGTACTTTTATAATTTATTCATTCAATTTTATCAATTTTGTTGGTGTTTATCAGAGTTTTTAACTTTAAAGCTGTATTGATCTACAAAAAATGCTTCGTTTGGTCTGAAAAAACTCCGAACACGCAATGATCATGAATTAAAATTTTGCAAAATTTTGATCCAGCTCAGCAAATCTTTGCTGAGAAAAACTATGTAAGAGCAGATCACTAAGGGGACCAAGGTTAGTTTAATGGTCGGTATTGTAACTTTTTAGAAAGACTTGACTCTTACCCACACTCAGACAGAAAAAACTCTTGATTTTTTTCTATGAGAGCAACTTTAATTTGTTCCTCAGGCATTTTAAGGCCTGTCCAAATTTTCCGTAATTTTTAAACACCAATAGCACTCGCCAAGAGGTGTTCATTCATACCTTTTTGGAAGCGTATTAGGGTGTAGAATATGAAAAGTGCTGTTCGATAATTGTTTTGTTTGCCTAAATAAAGATATATGGATAAATAATGCAAAAAATGTAAAAATGCTGACGTCAGCAAAGTTTATTTTTTAAATAACTTTTGATTGGCTTAATTTTAGATGCTGAAATTTTGCAGAATGCAAGAGAATATTGAAAAGCACATTTTGGATTAAATTTTTTTTTTTAATTTGATGACGTCAGCAGAAATAAGTAAAAAACGCATTTTTTTTTTTGCAAAAATATGCTGACGTCAGCAAAATTTCAAAATATTTTTTTATTTAAAATGTGCCTATTCATAATGTCCTACTTTGGTTAAAATTTCAGCATCTAAAGTTAAGCCAATCAAAAGTTATTCAAAAAATAAGTTTTGCTGACGTCAGCATTTTTACATTTTTTGCAATATTTATTCATATATCTTTATTTAGGCAAGCAAAACAATTATTGAACAGCACTTTTCATATTCTACACCCTAATACGCTTCCAAAAAGGTATGAATGAACACCTCTTGGCGAGTGCTATTGGTGTTTAAAAATTACAGAAAATTTGGACATGCCTTAAAATGCCTGAGTCTTTCTTGTATGCTAAATATCCTCTGGAAGTATTTAGGCAAATGGAGGGTACGGGTATAGGCCAACTTTAAAAAGGGTGCCTTTTTTGGACTTTCAAAATCCCTGAAAGGGTCGTAGAAATCACATATCTAAATTCCGTCCCCCTAGGGGTTACAAAAAACTAAAAACTTCTAAAAAAACAAGATTTATCCCTAAAAAAGCAAAATTTTAGGAAAAACTCCCCGTCATTTCACAAAACCTACTACCCGATCGGGATTTTAGCCTCGTTCACTAAAAAACTGTGCTTGAACTAAAGCCTATTCAATGTTTAAGAAACTTATATAATTTAATTTTTTTTCTCTATACAGTCAATGAACTGAAGCAAGAATGGAAATTCATCATGTATAATTTCAAAGAATGCAAACTAAATCGTAGACAATCAGATTTGAAGGAACCCCCTAAGTGTGAGTTTTATAAAGCTTTGTCTTTCATGGATTCAATGATAACAGTTGGAAACGATGATGTCATGAAATACCCCGATGTTCCTGATATTAGGATGATATTCAACACAGTAATAGTGGCACGTGAATTGAGGTACCCTTATTTGAGTTTGCTAAATAAAAAGGATAATTTTATATGTAGCTGTAGTAGTGGTAATTATAGAGAAAATGAAAAGCAGGTAAACAAAAATGATGACATGAGTGATGACTCGGATTCGAAAAGTTTATCACAAGTAACAAGTTTTAGAATCCGATTCAATCTTCGCTACGACCAATTTATCAAGCAAGTACAAAAACATGAATGCATTTGGAATGAGAACAATGAAGACTACGAGAACAAAGAGTCGAGAAAATGGGCTTGGGAAAACCTTTGCAAAGATGTGGAATATATGAAATTTTGGAGACTAAAGCTTTTGATGAATAGAAATTACTTTGGTGAGTAAGAAGATTCTTTCGGTATTACGGGAACGGGATGTTGTTCTTTGATTATCTAAAACACTTACTAAAATACCCCTGTGTCACAGACCCGGTAAACCCCCCGCCCCGGTGGAAAAATAGGCCAAAAAATCGCCCCCGGTGGAAAAAATACCCTACATTTTCAACCCCACTGGGAAATTGCCCTATATGATTCTATCCCATTGAAAATTGAATGGAAAAAATTGGACTCCAAAACCATCCCCACTGGAATTTTTGAGCTGTAAACAATAGATTTTCGATAGAAATTTTCATCCCCACTGAGGGAAAAGGTTCCACCGGGGCACTGAGACAGGGTGTTAAAATGAATGTTTATCTTAAAGGGACATAAAAGTAGTAAAATATAAACATTGTGCGAACGACGTGTCATTAAAGAGAATAATTAAAATCACGTGTCCAAAACAAACTTGTAAAACAATTGAAACAATCAAAATTCCGCCATATTTGTTTTTACTTTTTATTTTGACATGCGACATTTGTTTTGATTTTGTATCCCGCTGTACAGGGTGTCCCTAATAAAAGTATCGAGTTTGAACATGCGATTGAGTAAAAAAGTTTGTGTGTTTTATCGCTAAAATATAAGAGCGTTCTCCATCACATAGGCTCATTACAAAAGGTAGTTACAACGTACAAAGAAAAAAGAGGGAGAGCTTAAAACACAACTTTGTGAATACACACTTAAAACTTTCTACTCGATCGCATGTTCAAACTCGATACTTTTATTAGGGACACCCTGTATACAGTTTGTTTAAAAAGTTTGTCAGTACTTTTATGTCCCTTTAAAGGCTTAGTTACCAAAGAATTAATTACTTAGATTGCTTGACGAAAAAAGATCTTTTATATCGAAAATTATCATCTTCTTAACACGGTATAAAGCATCAGATATAAAAAGTGTCACGACTATCGCCATTAAATTTAGTTTTCTGATCGATTATGTACTTTCCATTTCAGTTATGTATTTGGAGAAAGAATGGAAATTCATGATGTATAATTTTAAAGAGTGCAAACTGAATCAAAGACAATCAAACTTGAAGAACCCTCCTAAGTGTGAGTTTTATAAAGCTTTAAATTTCATGGATCAACTAATAACAGTTGGAAACGATGACGTCATGATATACCCCGATGTTCCTGATGTTAGAGTATTAGTTAATACACAAGTCGAGGAGCGCAAGCATGGGGCGAGTCTGTATTTGCACTACTGTCGAATGAATAACTTCAGATGTAAATGTAGTAGTTGGAGACGGTATGCGGATCTAGAGGACGGTGCGAATGAGATATCAGAAAAACGAATGTCTCAACCGTCATTTGGTGAGAATAATATATGCATTGACAACATTAACACCAGCATCGATGCTCCGATAGGTCAAACCGAAAAATCAGCACTAACAGTACCACAAAATATTGAAACTTCAGGATCACCAAATGATGTTGACCAAACTCCTCAACATAAAATATCTACACAAGAACATCATACCACAGATTCTGATGTTAAATTCTCTCTTATTAAGCAAGTTGAAAAACAACCTTGCATTTGGAATCCAAAACATGCACATTACAAAAACAGGAAAAAGACGAAAGAAACATGGGAAGAGATCAGAAAGATTGTAAAAACACCTGATAATGGTAACTTTTTTGTTTATCTTCATTTTATTCTCGGTCTAGGTAATACTTAAAGCTCTTGCTACACAAGCTTGATTCATTTTCACTCGACTACTGAAAATGGATAAAACTAATGAAGAATCTGGGAGGACCTTCTCATACAATCATGAGAGCTACCAGCAAGGAATTAATAGGGACCTTAAGCAACTAGGACGGTGGTTGTAGTGAGAACTGTAGCATCCAACAAAAACAAATCCCTCTTGGGATCAACATTTGAATCACAAAAAGATTTCATTCTTTCTCATGAGAATACTTAAATTTAATTGGGTAATTACTGGACGTTTCAAAATTACAAGGCGACTTCAAAAACATGTTTCGACGTTCTCTCCAAGACGAAGGCGGTAATAAAAGAGTACAATAATAATTAATCATTTAAATCACTCGGGAGATAAAAGATTATTTTTCACCAAAGTTTGCTTTTGTTAAAGTCCATTCACGTGCTATTAAACCATAGTAAAATCGAATAAAATTTACCATTGGATTTTAATATTTTCTCCACGTACTCCCTCTAGTCGCCGTCCTAGTTGCTTAAGGTCCCTAATAGCAAACTAAGGAGAGTTCAACTTTGCGAATTTTCCATAATCTGAATCATAATATGTACTGTAGCATAACAAGGGGGGTTTGTAAGGGTTCGAAATACTGTTTTCCCGTCAAAATCTTTGCTGAATCCGGGAGTCCCGAAAATTGAAAAAAATAATAACACCGTCACACCGGTTTGTGCAGGTTCAAATACCGGCATAATGACAAAAAATAAGGCAAAATTCCATCACCGTCTGATTTTGAAATACCGTTTTCCTGTCTTTTTTTCGTCAATTCCCGTAATACCGTACTAAAAAAGGGCCAACCCACCGTAAAAGTACAAACCCCCCTAACAACACTCAACATTCATGGGGAACGCAAATTTGTTTATATATATTATTTACTATACGGAGACTTCGAGTTATAGATTGTTTTATAAGGGTCTGAGATTATGTTCCAGTTGAGATGTTATGAAACCTCGAGGAAACCTTATCCTAAAGTCTTTTATCTCTTTTATCAAGAGATGATGCCATTAATACTCTATTCCAACTATATTTTTTTTCTTTTACTTCAGTCAGTTTAAAGGACATATGGAAAACCCTTCGCGAGGATTTTAAAAGATGCCATGAAAGACGAAACAAGAAAAAAGAAGCCAGTTGCAACTTTTACAAAGAATTGAAATTCTTAACAGATGTCGTGATTAAAAACCCGAATCCCGCTGGAGAGTCAACATTGACAGCCAATAAAAATGTAATCTGTGGTGAGAAAATTCCAAGAGGTTTACAAACGAATTCGTCTTCTTTGCCAAAAGCTATCGATTCTCATCATACATCTTTATATTCCGATGACACCACATCGAGCACAGGTGTTGATTTTGACAAAACCTCGTCAAGTGATGTGCCAGTATTCTGTATATCGGATGATAATACTGATATGGAGACGAGAAATGTACAAAACGCAGACCAAGAGTCTAAGTCTTTGGTAACGGAACAGACTTCTTCCTTGCCATTGACAAACAAACACGACAATCAAAGGGGGAGCGTTAGTTGTCAATCCTACCAAAACACCAAGGAACATATTTCTGCAGGACTTACTTCCAGTATTTCCATTGGACATGCTGATAGTAAAAGGAATCTTTTAGCGTGCAATAACGTACCGACAACTTCTTCAGACTTTCCAAAAATGAGCAGAAAGCATCTTACTGAAATTACTCCTTGCTTTTCAGACGAACCTAATTCTAATCCCATTCATCAACAAAACCTTTCAGCTATTAATCGCTTACCGGCTAGGTCCGGTGCTTCAAATACAGAACATTCAACGTCTTCAACAACATTTAATGACATGGATCCTGCTTATTCAGATTCGAATAATCCTAACAACCTCCCATCAACATCAACACCAGCGATTACTGGATCTTCATCAATATCATCAGAAGATAATGATGAGATAACCAATGAGAAATTCAAAAGCGATAATCTGCCACAAAAATATTCCAAAACAAATAAACAAAAGAGGAACTCGCATCCAAGAAGAAAACGAAAACGAACAGAGCTTGAATATACAAGAACGAAACGTGCTTCAGCACAAATTTCAAATACTGCAGAAACTAAAAATCCACTCGCTTCTGAGTTAGTTAAAAGTTTAGAAAGCAATGAGAAAGATCTATTGTTTTTCAAACAAGTCGAAGGACAGTTAAGTCAATTTTCTGACAAACAAAGAGCTGTTGCTAAGATACTGGTGCAAAAAGCATTGAATAAAGTTGAATTCATGGATAACGAACAGCTACATCAAACTTTGAATACTATCTAAAACTAAAATTAAAAAAAAAATTTATTAATCATAATATTATAATTTTACTATATATTGATAGAAAAATATTTTTTATGGGCTTACTTTAATTCTTTGATAATTGTACAAACTTTTGCAAGGTCGTAAAATCACAAAATATTTCTTTGAAAATTACTTGTTTATATTTTTGAACAAAAATTGTCCTAAACAAAAAAGTCTATAGCGGGTTAATAGTGACAGAAACTTTTGCAGTTTGTCCCAATCTCTAACGCCGCGACTTTTTTGCGAGCCAAATGTATTTATTAGCGTGAATACGTACGTGAATACGTTAAGGCTTTAAGGCTTTTAGACCCGATGAATGCTTATTTTTCTTTTATACTTTGGACGGGACCAAAGACCCCTCGCACCCTAATTTATTCAATCTAGAAAAAGAGATAAAGCTACTTGACAGTCAAGTTAAGAAGTAAAAAATTACTCAATCGGAAATAACTTCATATTTATTTTATTTTTAACTCGGCATCTTTATATTCTCTGTATTATAATTCGTTTAATTGTAGGCAATAAGGCTCAAACACGATATATATCAAATCAGTTTTTTTAGAAGAACATCCAAAATTTTTGTAGCTTTCGAATTTTCTTAACTTTTTGAGTTTTTTCTTATAAAAACATATTTATTGTTCTTTTCCGTAGTAAATTTATACATAGTTACTTAATTTTAGATAACACCCTCGGTCCCGGTTATGCTCTGTTCAAAATTTCTCTTAAAGGGCGGGAAATTTGTGTAAAGACTGAATCTACAATCCGGGCCAAAATATATTGAGAATTTAGCTTATTTCCTCGTTTTTCAAAATTTGGAATTCGGGCGAGAAAGTCGTTTTTGGGCTAATTGATAAATTTATTCGAGTATTTCGATTTGGGTGGGGTTAATTGACTTCCAGGCTTTATTCTGAGCCCTGTTGGACCATTCTGGGACTTTTGGATCCTCAGATTCAAGTCGTAAGTCTTAAGTCTAATGTTAAAACTCAGAGTTAAAACTCTATTCGTCTAACCTAATTTAGAGCGCTTCCAAAATAATTGTGGTTATAAGATTTCGTGGGAATTTCCCTTTTGTCTCAAATATTATGGCCTGGATTGTAGAAACGGACCAAAGTAGCCGGCGGCGACCTTTTAATGAATATTTTAGCTAGAAATTTGGATCCGTTCTGATAAGATCTTGGAAAATTAATCAGCTAGAAATAATGATGTGATTTGACGAGACAGGGGTATAATCAAGGTCATCAAACGTGTTCTTGTTGTCTAGGTAATCTTAGAAAGCTTCAGAACACATATTTTAAGGAGACCGGGGTATAATCAAGAGAAAATTGATGTGATCTTGTTGCCTAGTAACCCTAGAAACTTTGAGAACACAAATTTCGTGGAAAAAAAACAAATATCTTACAAGTATATCTTGGCAAAAAAAATTTCCTAATCCTACTGAAATCTCTCCGCCGGCTGCTTCTGAAACAGAGTCAGTAGCACTATGTGATTGGCTACACGTTTTATTTTTTATTAGAACCCAGTTTATAAGAACATTGAGGCTGAAATTCGTCGAAAAATTAAGAACATCGTAAGAACATGCCCAGCCTCAGTTTGAAAAACAATGACAAGAAACTTCAATTTTTTCTTCTTTTCAAGCAGTTTTAAACGAACTTAGGGATGGATTTTCTAAAATCGAGAGTCAAATAATTGTCCAAATTTTACCAATTTTAAGTGCTCTTTAATTTGCATGATATTGTCCATTTAGAGTAGTCTGAAAAATTAAGAACGCATTTAAGAACATTTTAGGCTGAAAACTGCCAAAAAAATAAGCACATCCAGGACCAGCCAACTTTTAGGTGTTCTAATAAAAAAAAAACGTGTATTCAGTGGAATTCTTAAGAATATTTTACAGAATACTCAAAATACACCTATGTTTTTTACAGAACAATCTATTGAAGCTTTTTTGTCGAAACTAAGTCTTTGGTTGGACGCTCAAAATAAATCCATTTCTTTGACACTACATGATGTCAAAAAGAAATTTGATCTTTAGATTGACAAGTATCCATAGACATCATAATGGAAAACAAAAATGTTCGCTGGGAAAACTTAGAAACAAATAAATAATCTCAGCTGAATTTTTAACATGTTTATATTTTTCAACGCGGAATAATTCTTGTATTAATCAAGACTATGCTATAATCCTTATAGAATTCAACACTATCTAAAATATAATCTCCAAGCCGAAAGAAAATTCCTTGAATACGATGTTTCCAGCGATTGAATAAAGCTGGAAAAGCAGGTTCTCGACAATTTCGCACGGAAAATTAATTATGCATGCGCATCATTAAGTGATAATTATGATTCGTATGTCTTTAAATACAGTTCAAAATTCTTAATCATCCTCGCTATTGCATTCACTCAAAATCATTTTAACATACTTTAGCAAACTTCTCCGAAATTTCCAGATCTTCGCGTACTATATTTAACCATAAGCCCCTGTATACTCCGGTCAACCTTTCTTTACTTTTATGACATTGGAACAATCGGACGAGCGCTTCTTCCTGGACTTCAAACAGATGATCAATCAATGGCTCAGACAATCAACCACCAAGGAATACAATAGAATATACTAAAAGACGATCGATTACCAAAACAAACGCCGGTTATTGGAGATTGACGATCTTATCAACATTCACCACCGACAACTTATCAAACATGGAATCGTGGATGTGTTTTATCAAGTTGATGAATTTGGTATTCCTTAAACGAAAATTACATATTGATTGATAACATTTTGAAGATATGAAGCTCATACCTCGTAAAAATCCATTATAATAATTATAATTTAAATTTATGATCTCTTACATTTGACGGTCAAACGTTAGTAAAAAAATTGTACATAAAGGGGAGAAGACCTTTAACCTCCACCTCCGAAGGTCGGGGTGACGGATGCCATTGGTTCGGAGATAATGTTTCCTCCAGAATAAACAGCCACTGGGGTTTTTTACCCTACACGCTTCGTCACAAAAAGTCAGTTGTATTTTATTTGAGTTTTTCCAACTTGTAGTTTTACTACTGATTTTGTTAAATATTTTTTTTACCACGAGTGTTAATGCAAGCAAATACCAAACAAAAAGTAGAAACAACTATCGTTTTTTACTGTTTGTTTCATTTCGAAAAGGAGAAATAGTGGAGAAGAGATAAACTTTTGTAGCGAGTTTACAGTTAGTACCAGAGGTGGTGTTATATTTCGAAACTACGCGCATCTCTATTTTCCAGTGTTTACCATTCCTCTGACATTCCTTCTGACATCGTTTTGTGTAAAGTGGAAACCGGAAATATAAAAGTCATCCCTGTTTTTTAATAAGCACTTTAATTTGACCTTAAGTTTATAAGCCTGATCGCTGAAAAAGAAAGGCAACCATGCACATTACATAAAACATGAATTAACCAATCAAGGGCCAATGTCGAGTATATTGGACATGGGTTATATCAAGAGTTATATGCCCATGAGTTAGAAATCGTATCTAACTCGTAGGAATTGGATTGTGCTTCATGGTCAAGCAAAAAATCAAAAGTGAATCTTTCCAACAATATTTTAAGCCAAGAAGTAAGAAAAATGCAAAAATTTAACAAAAATCCACTTTTTTGAGATTTTGACCAAAAAGCATTTTTGGTCAACGAGTGATCCAAGTACCTCCTATTTTACTTTATTCTTTCCTCTAGCAGATTGATTTGAAGTTTTACCACTTTGAACCTTTCTGTCATTCAGTTAGGTCCACCGCACAGAGGGAAGAAAAAGGAGACTCTAAGCTTGACTCTAAGCTATCCAACGAGCTATGAACGAGCTAGATTCGGAGATATAAAGTTTGAACTAGCGATTTTCTTTGAAAAAATAGCAAAAAAAACCGTGGTACAAGGGTTAAGACAAGTACTTTGTGTTTGTACACGGAAGTGTATTTTGGTTTTATTCTTGGATTTTTATCAGAATTAAATCTTGTCTAAACATCTTCTTTAAAGATTGTTCTTATGAAAAAGCGTCTCCTCGTCTCCAGGCTTTCTCAGAGTATTTCAGAGCAACCCCCCCTGTGAAATGATATCAGGTATCTGGAAATAAACTCTTCTGGCATCATTATCGGGAAATATTTTCACGGATGATCACACTATCATGTAGAATAAACCACCTTAACTATTTCAGTACTGAATATCTTGAAAAGTGCTTTTTTCTAACAAACCTAAGCATAAACTATTTTGCTTTCACTGCAAAAGCCGATAAAAAATTGCACTTGAAATTGGCGTACTGCGGCTTTGAAAAATCCTTAAATTCCAGCTTTCCACAGTACTGAAGCGTTTGAATCATATTGTTGGAAGAACTAAAGTCTTTCTCAATATAATTTGCAGTGGGGACAAAAAAGGCTATAACTTTTGATAGAATTCGAATAAAATGGCGGTTTTGTGCTNAAACTTGCAAGCGTCTGTCTTTCCTTGGACACAGGAACGCGGGAACAGTGTTTATAATAAAGAGTTCTTATGAAAAATAGAAATTGCCGTGGTAGAGTGGTTTGGAAAGAACGTATAGACATAGATCCCATTAAATGTTTAATCTGCAGCGAAATACAACGACGTGGTTTACTAGTCTAGTTTTGTGCTTGTTGAAACAAAGAATAACAAAAGATCGAAAAACGAAGATGAAAAATGAAGAAGAAAAAGCTCAGCTTCTCGTAGAACAACGCGACGTTCTTCATTTTTGTATCAGAAATTTTTAATTTCCCGTTTTCCAAAAGGGAAATATTTGTTAAAACGGGCTTTCTCCATAATAATAATAATTTTCAGTGTCAAAACGCCTTCCGTACGCCCTGACTGACGCCCGTTTTATCGCCTAAAGAAAGTATACTTTATAAGAATCAAATCGATATCTCTTGATTGAAGGCAATATGCCTTTCGGTAATTACAATCAGGGACAAAATATTTGGCACAAAAGGGAAATTCACCGGGGTGTTTTGAAACCACAATCGATTTGTAAGTGCTCTAAAGTAGGTTCGAAGGGTAGAGTTTTAACTCTGAGTTTTAACGTTAGACTTAAGACTTAGGACCTTAGGATCTGAGGATCCAAAAGTTCAAAAATGGTCTAGTAGGGCTTGAAATATAGCCTAGAAACCCATAAATCCCTCCCAGATTGAAATACTTGATGAAATCAAGTTGAAGGCCTAAAAATCGACATTCTCGCTCGAACTTCAATTTTCGAAAAATTGTAAATTAGCCAAAAGTGCCAATATATTATGACCCTGATTGTAGTTCTTACAAAGTAAACAAAGGATGGCGAAAAAGATGAGCATATTTATTTTTATTATAAGCATCTACTTTATAAGAATCAAATCAATAACTCTTGATTGAAGACAATATATCTTTCGGTAATTAGTTATTAGAAAGTAAACAAAGGATGGCGAAAAAGATAAGCATATTTATTTTTATTATAAGCATCTACTTTATAAGAATAAAATCAATAACTCTTGATTGAAGGTAACATGCCTTAAATAAATAAATTTTAGAATTTTTGGCGTTTTCACAGTGATAACATGTGAGCGATAACTTCTCTTTTTGAGATGTGAGGGACCGTCTATCCCATGCCATCTCAAAAAGTAAAGTTGAAACCAAGCTTTCTTCCTCCAACTTAAATTTTGTCGATAAAACGAATTTAAAATCTACACATGCGTAATTTTGCTTACTTAGGGATATTTCGATAGGAAGCTCTGCGGGGCATTCTTAGCGACAACTACTTGCTAGTATATGTCAATAATGACCTTCAATTTTAAGGAAATATTTAGTCGCAATTTTGCGATTCTTGTCTAATATTGGAACGTCATAAATGCGAAAAAGAATTCATGAAATTTTTATTCAGTCAAAAAATACAGCTTAAAACTTTTTGTTGTTGTTATTTGATATCAATCAGTGATAAATTTTGGACTGTATCTTTCGATGGAACAAATTTCTTTGAACAATTTTTTCACATTAATGACGTTCTAAAATAAAAAAATCACTCATGTAAAAATGATATAATTATAGGACGATTATTGAAGAAGTTGATTTTTTTCTTTATCATTTTCAATCTTTATTTTCCGATTTTTTTTGAGTTTTTTCTTTATGACAATATCCCACTCCTGTTTGTCTTTTCAACAAACAAAAAACTGATCTAATTCGAATTTTATCAAAAGTTATAGTCTTTTTTGTCTCCGCTGCAACTTATATTGAGACAAACTTTACAACACTTTACAAATTACAATCAATAGAATAAACAGCAACTCGTTTAATTGACATAAACTTTTAAATCAGTTGACAAGTTTGATTGACATATGACTCACAATACGAAATGATTGAAATAATTCCGCGCAGAAAACTATCTTTTTGCAAAAAAAATGTGGTCAAGAGACAGTCTCTTGGATGACCATCTCTTAAGGGCTCTGACCATAGTGAATTTTTCATAATTGCCGTGTTTAAAATGTGTTTTCTGACTGATGTAACCAACAAAACTATGGCATGTTATACATTTTCTGTTAGACAAACTATTCCTGAATCTGAAAATTCAAAAATTGCATTGAAAAAATTTGATGAAGAAGAAAATGAAGACTTTTGCGAGGAAGAGTATTTCAACTTTGAAGAGCTTAGTTTCGGCGAAGAAAAAACATTTTGAAAAAATTTTCACAGTAGATGGTGTATCTTTTACCAAACAATAAAAATTTTTGCGGAAAATTTTTGTAAATGCTTCTTTGTCTCGAAATCTTCAAAATAGTGGTTTTTCATCAATTTTTCATCTGGATTTGCTTAAAAAAACAGTCAAACTTTTGACAATCTTTTTAGAAAAAATTTTCCGCAAAAATTTAAATAGTCAATTCTTTGCGACAGTTTGAAGAAAGTTCGAAACAAAAAGGTTAATTACCCATTAAAACTTAGCACTTTTTATAAAAGAAGGTGATGCAACATATTATTAACGTCTTTTTAAACTTCATAACGTCATTTTTGCAATTAAGTTCTTAATTACTCTTAAGGGGTTTGATTAAAAAGCAATTTATAAAGGCAATTCTTTGTTAAAAGTGTTAAAGAATCTAAAACATAACTTTTATGTTCAGATACTAAAATCAATTTTCTGACTATGGTCAGAGCCCTTAAGAATGTGCGGGTTTTCTTTTCTCGATTTTTCCTACTTCCTGACTGTCGTAGTGTTTAAGATAGAAATTCGCATATTTACTTTGAAAAAAAAACACTTTAACGACTTTTCTCAATTTGACATTATTTAAGGGTGTTTTTCCAAAGACGGAATAAAGCTATAACAAATTTCGAAACAAAAAAATCACAAGAGTGCAATTTTAGGCTTCTGCTCATCCTCTAGCGGAAAAAGTTTCTTATAGAGGTTGCTTGATACCATGGACATGTTGATACTCAGTAGATCCTTTTCCCAAAAAAATACCACTTTTTCCGAATTTCGGCGAACAGCCTATTTTAGCTGGCGAGTGCCTGTGTAGACGATGATATCGTCCGTCAAGATTACTGCGCGGGAAAACTACGGTGAGTAGGTTATTGTGACAAGGTATAACATAAAGTCCCTTCCGGAAAAATGCTGCAGATGTGATGAATTATACAGCTTGTTTCTGATAATAAAGAACTCCAGTGAAGTCCACTATGGGAAATATTCTACAAGAATTTTCGAATAA